>NW_008654437.1:0-502 GCF_000695815.1 Acanthisitta chloris | reverse complement strand
CCCTGAGTGACCCCTGAGTGACCCCAACCCCATAAGTGACCGCTGAGTGACCTCTAAGTGACCCTTAAGTGACCTCAGACTCATAAGTGACCCCAACCTCTGAGTGACCCCAAAGTGACCCCTGAGTGACCCCTGAGTGACCCCAACCCCATAAGTGACCTCTGAGTGACCCATGAGTGACCTCAGACCCCTAACTGACCCCTAAGTGACCCCAAAGTGACCTCTGAATGACCCCTGAGTGACTCCTGAGTGACCTCTGAGTGACCCGAGTGACCCCTAAGTGACCTCTGAGTGACCTCAAACCCATAAGTGACCCCTGAGTGACCCCAAAGTGACCTCTGAGTAACGCCTAAGTGACCTCTGAGTGACCCCTGAGTGACCTCAGACCCTTAAGTGACCCCTGAGTGACCCCTGAGTGACCTCGGAGCCATAAGTGACCCCAGAGTGTCCTCTGAGTGACCCCTGAGTGACCTCGGACCCCTAAGTGACCCCAAAGTGACCT
>NW_008654436.1:0-718 GCF_000695815.1 Acanthisitta chloris | reverse complement strand
TGCACAGTTTCCCCTTAACCAATTCATGACTTAAAGGAAAAGCAGCTGTATTTCCTGTTTTATTTATTTATTTTGCTTTATTGGTTTTGTCAGTTGCATTTTTTTTTGTTTACGTGTGTGTATGAGAGAAAATAACTGTACTAGGCCTGTCATTATGATATATGGAAAAAGTATTCTAATACTTGCCTAGGAATCACTGAAAGACTGAGAACAACATACACAGAAATCAAATGCTTTTAAAATGACTATAGAAAGCTAAAAAGTATTCTTAGCCATGTATGTGTATAACTGTCTCTATAGGATCATATGTTCTTTCTGATCTGTATAGGGCTGGAGTGATGAGCTGATTCCTGTAACAAGGCTGAGTGCTGGTCCTGCACTTTGGCCATAACAATCCCATGCTGGGGTCAGAGTGGCTGGAGAGCAGCCAGGCAGAAAGGGACCTGGGAGTTTGGATAGACAGAAAGCTGAACATGACCCAGCAGTGTGCTCAGGTGGCCGAGAAGGCCAATGGCATCCTGGCCTGGGTCAAGAACAGCATGGTCAACAGGACCAGGGAAGTGATTAATATTCTTCCTGAACTGAGGGGCCCAGAACTGTATACAGTTCTGGGCCCCTCAGTTCAGGAAGAATATTGAGCTGCTGGAGAAGGTCCAGGGAAGAGAAATGAGGCTGGTGAAGGGATTCAAGTAGAAGTGCTATGAGGAGAGGCTGAGGG
>NW_008654435.1:0-5479 GCF_000695815.1 Acanthisitta chloris | reverse complement strand
TTCAGCTTGGACAGTCTATTTTCACCACCTATTACCTTATAAACAAGCAAGAGCAACGATGTCCTTGTTCTGCACAGTCTATTCAGCTTGGACAGTCT
Source organism: Acanthisitta chloris (assembly GCF_000695815.1). Classification (NCBI taxonomy): domain Eukaryota; kingdom Metazoa; phylum Chordata; class Aves; order Passeriformes; family Acanthisittidae; genus Acanthisitta; species Acanthisitta chloris. The sequence goes on along the minus strand of NW_008654435.1, from coordinate 5,381 downwards.
ATTTTCACCATCTATTACCTTATAAACAAGGAAGAGCAACGATGTCCTTGTTATGCACAGTCCGAGTTCTGCACTGCCAGTGGCAAAGCCTTGTTAGGATCAACCCTCTGAACTGCAGAGGAACCTTCCCACAGTCACCTCCACTCAGCATGAGCTGGTCTAGGACCACATGGCACCACTGGAAGAAGTGTCAGTGTTTCAGTCATAGTCCATATTGCTTTTAGGTCAACTGTCCTGCACATACTGAGCACCAAAGGGTGCCAGTCCCTGCTTCACCCTCAAATCTTCAGAGGAGCTACAGTCATTCCTGCCCTGATCCAGAGTAACTGAGAGAAGAGTCAAAATCCCATTCATTCAATGAGCAAATTCAGCATCAACATATTCCTGACAATGTGGTTTTTTAATCATACCACAAAGTTGTCTCAGCTAACTCAGCCTCAGAAGATCATTAACTTTGCTAAAACTTGCTCCCTTTAAGGGCTTGTTTATAACTACTTGGCAGGTTTAACCTGTGCAATGCCTGCAGGTCTATCCATGATGATTCTTGTTTTGCACATTTAGGAGGGCTGGAGAGGAAACCATAAGTGAAGAAAATTCAGAATAGAAAGCATATTTATTGGTAAAGCTTAATTTTGTGTTCTAACCTTCACTGTTCCATGACAAGCCTCCTGCTAAACAGTGAAATTATGCCTAATCTATCAAACAAACAGCAGAAAATTAATTAATACATCACCCTGTGATTTAAAGAAGCCAGTATGATATGATTTTTTTTGCAGCAGTGACACGACTAGCTGTAGCCATTGATATTTCAGCTTGAGGTCGACTTCAGTATTAAGAGCACAAGAATCTCTAAGGCCAATTTAGTTTAGATTACAGTTTTTGTGATTTATTGAAGGTTCTTCTGCCTTTCAAACTGCTGTTAGATATTAAAACATGATTTAAATTCTGTCCCATGACAGCCAAAAGGAATACCAATAGTACACAGATTGAATATTATATTTATCAGTTTTCTACAACAGAATAAAATAGAAAAGAAAAATGGCTGATCATGACTTACATCTAATTCTTAGTATTTGGGCATAAAATTTAAAAATGTACTGTGGATTAACAGTCTCTTCATATATCTCAATGTACTGTGGATTAACAGTCTCTTCATTTAACAGTCTTCTGACAATTTCCTGACATGAGTTGGCCACAAATCATTTTGAGGCACAGACATTTCTTTAATGGGAAACTGACAAGGGCAGGTTAGTATCTCTAAAGGAACAGGGAGTCTGAAAATTGAATTTTGACTTTACTCTAGGCAATAAAATAAGCTTTAGATTACAGGTATTTCCCTCTACAAGCGATGGGACAAATTAAATAGAAGTGGTGCTTTGATCTTGAATTAGCCAAAGCTAAGGTTTCTTAAAAAAAAAAGAAAAAAAAAGGAAAGGGGAACTCAAAATTAGGGGGTTTTACTCCTCCATAGTAAGAAACTATATCTGAGCTTTTGACATTGTATTTTGCAGGTGAAGGATAAAAAGATTTACTCAGTGATATTTCTTGGTTTTGGTGAATATCTCTAAGAAATTGTGTTAAATACTGATACTATCACTAACACATTTCCTTCACAAAAGCTTTTGGAATTTTCTCAGCTATTCTTCTGAAACTAACCAAGACTCACAAATGCTTTTAAAACAGCAGCACTGTCCCTAGAAATTGTTGTTACATGTCTGACATTAAAGAAACAAAGTTTAAAAACTTAGTTTTTGTATGATATATTGAGAAACGTTAATATTTCACTCAGTAAAGGTTTCTTGCATGTCAGTTTTTGAGGCATGCTAAAACCAGGGAGTTTTAATCAGTGTAACAAAATCAAACACTACTCTACATTTAATTTCTAATTTTTGTGGATTATGACATTTATATAAGATTTCCTTAGCAGCTGATTTTTTTCCATTACCCATTCATGTCAGAAAACAGTTCTAATCATTCTTGTTCATTGATACAAGGTGCTCATCCAGACTGAAATCCAAACAGTGTTTGCATTTCTTACATACCTAAGTCACTGGGTTAAACCCTCACTGCCAAATGAATGGATATGCTACATTTTTGGGCATTAGTTCTGTGAAGTCTGAGACATACCAATAAAGAAGTTGATTTCTAAACATTCATAGTTCTCAGACACCCATTTCCTCTACATCCTCCACGTACTCTGCATGGTGAGGAGGAACATCCAGAATTCCTTCTCCTGGGCAGAAACAGCTACAGGTTTATCATTCTGGGCACGTCAAAACTCCCATGGCTGGATCTGTGTGTCTGTACCAGAGCCAATGTTTCTGCTCCCAGGTACTGCAGTGTCTTCTGAAGGAAAACTGTTGCTGTAAGGACCAGGCTCAGATGGGACTACAGCCATTACATCAGCACTAGATCAGCACTGGCAAGAATCCTGCAGGTCTGTTTTTCTGTTTTGCTGGACGAGAAAACAAGTGAGGAGGAAACTTGAGAGGAAAACAAACAGCAGGTAATGTGTAATATCTGTTTGCACATCACCTAAGGTGCAAACAAATATTACACATTAACTGCCACTTGTCTTCCTCTCAAGTACTACATGTATACATTTTTAGCTACACAAGGTCATCACTTACATGATCACAGTAGAAAACTTGTAAGATAAACCAAATATGCTGCATGGGACACACACAATCTTACTTCATTGCTTTCATGTGCAAGCAGTTTACAAACCACCATGCTAACAGGAAGCAGCAAACATTGTTTTGTAATTAGCAAAACCAAGTTACTCTTTTCCCAATCTACATTCAGTTCCTAATTAAATACTAATTAGAAAACTGTATTCCAGCTAATTGAATCGCCAAGCACTTTTGTTCAGTGGCTTTTAATATATTTTAAGGTGTTCATAAGTGGAGTAGAATTCCCTGAAAATCTAGCAATAACATGAGCACACTGTTCTCCTAATGACATTTTATGAGCTGGCTTAAAGGCATTTTAGAATCCTTGTTCCCAAGTCACCTTTGGACAGTATCTGATATTGAAAATATTTAAAATGTACCAGCTACTTGCTATTTGACTGCTCATTCTTCACCTGAAGAATTAGTATTTCTGGGCGCAGAAAATATAATTCTGATAATTTTTATTATGCTAGTTATGAAGTAAATGCACCAACACTTTAGCCAAAGCTGTGAGAAATCAACAGAGCTGGTAACAAGGCAACAAAAATCAGAACTTAATGACTTGGTCAGGTGCCTGAAACTTGACAGTCAGAAAATAATTCTCCTGCCATTACAGCATCTTTCTAAAACACATATTACCTTCTGTCTTGGCAACACTGAGCCTGCTCATATTCATACCCAGCACTTACTTTTCTTTGTGGCTTCCATACTACTTCACCCCATAATTATCTACTTAAATTAAATATTGCATGGATTTAGATCCATGTAACTATCACTGGCCCTAAGACAAAAAGTCATTATACTAACTGCTTCTCATATCTTATCACTGTGAAGGTATTATCCTGAAATACCTCCAGCACCAAAGAGGTGCCATTTTCTCCTGGTATTACCTGGCAGACAATGGCTCCTTTTTGCTGTGCATCAGTACAACGAAGCATTCATACCAACAAGCCTGAGAGGCATGAACCATGGCAAAGAACAAACCATTGCCATGCCCAGTGTTGTTATATCCTGCAACATTAGTAAATAAGCTCACTCAGTGATTTTGTGCATGGCACCCATAGAGTTAAATTGCACTTCTAATTATTATTTAAGTTCTAACAATTATTTAAATATATTCTATTGCTCTAAAGACTTTAAAGCCTAAAGAATGGTCATACAGATCTTGTTCAATCTGCCATATAATATAGACAGTTTTCCCTGTTCAAAATTCAGTGCTGAACTGATTCTTTTCTGTAAAGAGCTTGGAGCTATATCCAATAAAACAGTGACAAACCCAAAGCAGGATTGTGCAGTTTCTGTAGAAACATTCTTGAAAAATACAACGGTCTCAGAGGGACCAGCATAGCCTCGTTATAAGGCCAGAATTCATCTAAGAACTAAAGAATAGCCTAAGAAAACTTTTATTTTTGTTTATTTGTTATTATTGAGAATAGCTGAGAAACAGTTACCACCCTAAAATTTTAGTGGGATTATTTCCACTGAGTTCATAGAATCATTGAGATTGGAAGAGATCTTTAAGGTCATTCAGTCCAACTGTTACCCTAGCACTGCCACCTCCACCACTAAACCATGTCCCTAAGTGCCACATCTGCACAACATTTAAATACTCCCAGGGATGGTGAATCAGCCACTTCCCTGGACAGCCTGTTCCAATGCTTTGGTGAAGAAATGTTTTATAATGTTAATTCTAAACCTCATCTGGTGCAACTTGAGGTCATTTCCTCTGGTCCTGCTGCTTGTTATTTGGGAGGAGAGGCCAATCCCCACCTCACTACAATCTCCTTTCAGGGAGTTGTAGAGGGTAATAAGGTCTCACCTAAGCCTCTAATTCCCCAGGCTAAACACCCCCAGCTCCCTCAGCTACTCCTCATCAGACTTGTGCTCCAGACCCTTCACCAGCTTCATTGCCCTTCTCTGGACTCACTCCAGCACCTCAAGGTCTTTCTTGCAGTGAGGGGCCCAGAGCTGGACACAGGATTTGATGTGCCTCACCAGTGCCAAAGAACAGTGGGACAATCACTGCCCTAGTCCTGCCAGCCACACTGCTTCTCATACAAGGCAGGATGCCTTTGGTGGTCTTGGTCACCTGGGCACACTGCTGGACCATGTTCATCTGGCTGCCAACCAACACTCCCAGGTCCTTTTCCGACAATCAGCTTTCCAGCTGCTCTTTCCCAGTGTGGAACAGTTTAGCCACAGATCTTCTGATGACTCTTATTCCCGTAAGAGAAGAGCAGAGTAAGTGCTCTTTACTAGATCAGGAGAGAACTCTGACCATCACAGAAAGAAACTTCCTCTCCATATGGCAGTTTGACACATCTAGTGTGTAATACAGTAGTGGTATGTTTAGATATGAAGCAAACCAGCTGTTCTCCTGCTACTAGCATGATAATAATGATGTCAGAGATGTCATCAGAAACCACACTAAGGAAAAACAGGAGTGTAGGGATGGTTTCTGTTCAGTTTTACTACAAGGCCTACTTCTGAACTGAAAATAAAGCAGAGATGATGGAAACAACTAGTTTTCCAATATGAAAACACATTTTTTTTCTCACTACAATGTGTATCACTGCTGAAAACATAATTATAGAATCATAAGACTATATTAATCAATGCAGATATATAAAGCATCTTGCATGAATTGGGGATAAGTCAAAAATATTTGAAACATATCACTTGAGTGGGAATTAAATTTGCATCAGCAAA
>NW_008654434.1:8520-15504 GCF_000695815.1 Acanthisitta chloris | reverse complement strand
GTGGTGGTTGGAGGCTGTTTGGGGCAGAGCAACCATGAAATTATAGAGTTCTTGATGCTCAGGGATGCAAGAAGGGTCATCAAGGAAACGTCTACCCTGGACTTATGAAGACCAGACTTTGGCCTGCTCAAAAGTTTGATTTGAAGTGTACCCTGGGAAACAGCCATGGAAAAAAAAAGGGGTTCAGGAGGGATGGTTATATTTCAAGAAGGAAGTACTGAAGGCACAGGAGCAGCTGTTCGGGTGTGCTGTAAGGCGAGCTGGCAGGGAAGGCGGCCAGCCTGACTGAACAGGGAAACTTTGCAGGAAATGATGAAAAAACCCAGAGTTTACCAACTCAGGGAAAAAAGGCAGGCTACTCAAGAAGAGTTCAGGAATATAGTCAGATCATGTAGGAAGAAAATCAGAGAGACAAAGGCACAATTTGAATTAAATCTGGCCACTTCTGTCAGGGATAGCAAAAAGCGTTTCTATCAACACATCAGTAGCAAAAGGAAGGGCAAGGAAAACCTTCATTCTTTGTTGGACATGGGAGGGAACAGAGCGACCCAAGATGAGGTACTTAACACTTTCTTTGCCTCAGTTTTTAATACTAGGATGAGGCACTTAGTGCCATAGTCTCGATGATCTTTGAGGTCTCTTCCAACCTGGCTGAATCTATGATTCTATGATTCTAGCAAGCTGCAATGGTTTTAGCCAAGTGCTACAAGGGCATGTCAAAGTCCTATTTATATTGAAGGAGGCAAAACAATGCACTTCAGAAAATGACCAGTATCGTTTCAATGGCCCATAATATCTTCTCTGAAAGGTGAAGTAGATATGTTCCAACAGTACTGTTGAGCATGATTTCAAACATGTAAAAGCACTAGCATTTATGTTATTGTGTGAGACTTCATCTCAGGAAGTTTAGAGGAGGAATATTTTCTAAAGAAATAAATGAGTTACAGAAGGCAATATTTTGACACTGGTTTTCATCACATCTAAACCACGGAACAAACAGGAGCTTGTGCCTGAAAAGTGCAAAACTTCAGCATTTCATGGATAATTTTAGCAAATTAATTATTGAAATAGTCATTGTTATATTATTTATCATTATATTATTATATATCACATTATGTCCTTCTTATGGCTTCCAGAAAGTTAATTACTGAGGATTTAGACTTTTCTCCTGAAAGGATTCAATCAGATGTATTAGGCTTTGTTGTTTCTTCTGCTTGTCATGCACATGCAGGAAGGTGATTAGGTTGTGCTACTGGTGGTACCCTGAGAAAACTGATAGTAATGTGACCAAGTGTGAAAAGTTTCTGCTGCCCACACTAGCACTAGGCCTTTCAGTTATCTGCTGCATCCAAAGATACTGTCAGAGAATCAGCTGTTTGAAAATTTTTCAGGGAGGGGGTTGTTCCTTTTCAGAGAAACACGAGTATGTTTGGTGAGGGAAAATAAAAGATTTAGGCTGAGAACTTTTACTTCCAGCAGTTTTCACTGAGCCATATATAGAATAAAAAAGCTCTGCCCTCACAGTGCTGACAACAGCTATTTAATCTAATTGTTGAAGACATGAAGCAATTTCCTGTCCCAGTACATTAACTGACATTCAAATTATATTACCATACATTCTTTCACTCATACTCTGAGGGAAAAAAAAGTAGAAAAAGAAAATTTAAATATGTCTGCTGGCATGTGAAAAGCTGGCCTACAAATTTGAGGGGCACTCTGAGGAGCTTACAGAATGTAAACTCTAATGTTGCTGGATTTATACTGCTGACTCTGGTTGTGTGAAGTATTAGGGTTGGAATTAGGTCTGCCAAAAAGTAAAGGTTTGGAATGTTCAAAACAGTTCTTGAATTTGTGTCTAATTTGTTAAGTAACTCAAGCTGAAGGCAAAGAGATGCCTTCTGGAACACAGAGTTTTGACATTCTCTAAGTGAGATGTTTCAATTTTTCACTCTAGAACAACATTTTGTTTCAAAACTTAGGTAGCAATGATATCTAAAAAGCATTCAAACATCCAGAATTGAGCTAAACATTCTGTTTCAGATCAAGAAAACTCATTGTTCAATTCATGCTCCCTTTTCCTTAAATACAATTTATTTCCATGATATTACTCCTGCAGGTAGTGGGTAGGTAGGGTGTCATCTCACAGTCACAGAGGTATGCAGCTGGGCAAATTTTCATTGCCTTAACAAAATGCTGGAGGGAAACCTGTACAGTTTTTGTGGTGCTAATATAGAAGTGTGTGTGTGGGGAGAGAACTGCAGGAAGTTTTATGTCAAATCCCTGATGTTACAGTTTTACACAGGCATGATCCAATGCCTCTCCAATAAAATGGTGATGAGGCTTTTAAAAGTGCTGGGGAAATCTTCTGTGGTAAGTCTGGCCTAAGAAACACTAATGTCTGCAGACATGGTTCTTCACCCCTCGTTTTTTTTGTGAGCAACTTATTCCCACAAAGGAAAAAATAACACACATTTTCCCTTTTAGCTGCCATTTATTGTTAGTGTTATGTGACAATAGATTGAACTACTTAATACAGTGTCATGTGAATAAGCTGCAGTGAAACGAAAGAAAAATAATAAACAAATGAAGCTTGAACTCTTCAGATTGCATATTTAGGATGAAATGAAGCTTTCAGATTAACTGCTCTTACCTTGATCTTTATTTAAAACAGGCTGGTTTCTGAAACCCAAGTTCTTCTATTTCACATTATGGTTACCAAAACACTAAGGCACATTATACGACAATAGAAGTGCAAAATGCCTCCTGTTTGATAAGATCAAGGACTTTCAAAAAAAGAAGCTACTTGACATATCCTGTATCTTACCTTAAAGGCAAATCTAGGACACACTTTATAGCCTGAAAATTTAATACATCTTTGTTCAAAGGCCCATTTACTCTGTAACTGTAGTCTGTCATTTGTGGCAGAATTTGTCCTTGTGATAATTTACGTGATTTGTAGAGAGAACATGTTTCAAAGAGCGGTGGATTTCTACTAACAAATGTCACTGCTTTGCTATCTGGCCACATTTGAAGAAATGTACTTACTCTGTTGCTTTGAATAGTACTTAAGTGCTATACAGCTTCTTCTTTTCTCTTACGAAACATTTATTGGTTCAAAATTTAGGTTCAGCTTTGCTGTCTGTATTGGTTAGGGACTTACAATACTAGCTAGAACAAGACCAGATGCTGTGCAGTTTTTGCTGCCCAATTGCTGTGAACCTTTCAGTTTTTGTCAATCTTGTTTCCCTTGGGCTTTCATGATGAGAGGCTACAGCTCATTCCAAGAGATGTTTTTTTGGATGTAACTGCTCCTTTAGTGAGACTAAGCTAAACTCTCAGACTTGTTTCACTTACAAACCCTGACTGTGTTTATCATGGTTGCCCTCAAAGAATTTAATCTGCTTACTCCTGTGAATATCATAATGTTATAGAAGGTAGCAGTAACTATACTGGCACTTGCAGCACACTGTGTTTAAATAATAAAAAACTGGAATTGTACATGAAGCAAATTAAATCTCTCTAGTGCTGGATGGTCAGTCAGCTAGCCAAAAGGTCTTTCAAAGCAAGTAACAGAAAAATGCCAATGGCTTCCTCTAGTGCTCTTTCTTGCCAACCCTGATCTTATTCCTGCAATGTGGTACACAGTGTGACCCTGAACCCAGGAGGTGTGTGGCAAATACAGAGATCATTTTCTGCCTGGAAAGAGCCTTTGCCTTCACCAGAGATCAGACATGGGCAGGGAAAAACAATGAGCTAAAATTAGACATGAATAATAGAGCTTCCGCTCATCTTTCATTATAGACTAGTTAACCCAGTGCTAAGTTTATATGAGAATTTCCTTCACCCCCCCGCGTTGTATTTACAGCCACTCTGAAGGCTGTGATCTTGCTGTGCCAAGAACTTTGCAAAACTGTGGGAAATAATGCTGTGACAGGGGGGAGGGAAGGTCACAATCCACTGTGTGCAGACACTTTCTGCTTATTGATATGTGTGCAAAATATTCAGTATTGCAAACTGTCAGCATTCTTCTTGTTGATGTGTCTCCCCTCTAATGCAGGTGGGGGTGAGGAGAGCAGTGATCGAGGTGAGCTCAGGCACCTGCTCAGTGCTGGTGTCACTGGAGCAGACAGGGCTCATAGTTCTTCAGGTAACAAGGTAAGAATTTCAAGTCTGCGATGGGAAAGCATTTGGTCAGGGATGACTCCTCACAGGTAGGAAGGACAGAGTCATGAAGGGCTTTGGAGAGGAGGAGGAGGAAACATGCTGTGAGGGATGCCCAGCTTGGTTTAAACTCTAAGTGCATTATCAGTAAAGGATGTGGAGTTCCTCAATGGCATATTTAATCCTCCTTGAGTTAAATTCAAAACCTGTTCTTCTGACAATAACATTCATATTTGAAGCACTTGTTGCTGTCTCAGGTCACTCCAAAAGCAAACGAAGACTCAAAAAGAAGGTTCAATTCCACAATCCCCCTCCCAAGGCAGAGATCTATAGGATAATCTATACTTTATATAGGAAATGAGGAGATCTGCAAGAGATCAAAGCAGTTCACTAGGAATGTGGAAGTGAGACACATGTAAGAATGAGGCCACTGTGTTTGTGCTCTTTTCTCATGATGTACTAAATCTAGTATATTAAAACAGCAACAACTAACAAACAGACAACACCAAAACCAAACAAACTCAAACCCAGAAAAACAAACCCATATTTCAGATAGACAGTAAAGGAATATGTATTTTTTTGGTTTGGTGGTATGGAAATCTCACTGTGCAGGAAAGCAGAAATATCTGGCTGTTTCAGATACCTTCAGTGATTCCTGTATACAAAAAGATGTATATCTGTATGGGAAAAGCCACATTTCCAGGTGAAACATTCACATAACAGGAGTTTACTGACAGCCTCTATCCCTAGTCACAGGAGCTAAACATCTGGTTTGACTGATACCCCTGGTTGTCCCTGAAGTGGCTGATCGTTACAAATCTGAGCTGAAGTAGTCCTGTGGAGTATTTGAAAGCTTTTCATTGATAACCCATACCATCTTTTTCTCTGTGTAGCTGGTGTAACAGCTGTTAATGGTGCATTATAACGCACTTCATCATGATATAGCATTGTTTTAGACAGTATTCCATTGTCAGAGACATCTTATTAAAGCTTGTCATTATTACATGCTTGACATTGTTTTAATAGCTTTACCACCATATGTAAAAATAAATCAGAGACACACAGCAAGGTCTGACCTGCTTTTCATGTCACTTCCTGACTTAATTCAAGAAAGGCTAACTTTCCCCAGAGTTATCAGTGTTTACACAGTATGTACCAATCACCCTCTCTTCCCATTTACCCGTGTATACAGATGGAGATCTCTCTTTCAAACAGAAATCTGAATTACACAGCTAGTCCAAGACCTTGAATCAGCAGAAACTGAAGACCTTTTATTTTCATAAAGGATAGTGCTTTCAAAACAGGAAGAATTTAACTGAAAGAACACTGTGTCTTTTATATTCCTTAGCCTATCATTTCTCATAGAGCTGATAAAATGTTCCAGAAACTCCATCTCTCTGGGTGGGTATGAAAATAAACTGGGAAGTTTTCTTCAAAAAAACACCATGAGTTGGCTTGAGAGCAACAATTTGATTTTGTCTTAGAAAGCGGCTGAGTGTGAGAAAAACTGCTATGAATGGGAGTTTCCCCTCTCCCTCCTTTCTCTTCTTTCAAGAGATGCTAGATAAAGTGTTGGCTTTAAATAACAGAGTATCACTGTGCTCATTTATGTGAGCCCATTGTGTTCATTTATATGAGTATTCTAAGAAAGTAAGACTCTCTTGGAATCAGGAAAGAAATATCCCCATATATGATAACTACATCAAATACTAATAAATTTGGTTGGGGTGGTGGTGCTCAGTTTCATTCAGGTGGAATGGTGGAGCAGATTACCCAGCACACAGCATGCAGAAGCATTTCCTGATTCACTTAATATTAATGACAATCATTTCAGGCTTTTTTCAACAACATTATGTAAACACTCACATAGAAGATCTTGTCATTCACTGGTAAGAAAACATGTCAATGCCACTTTTGGAAATGATCTGCGATATCTACTTATCATCAATGACAGACTGAAAGCATATTCTCTTCTCACGTACTTAAACTTTTAAAGAAATAAACTATTACCTGTTAGTCTAACCTCAATTCCTGTAAAAATTATGGAGAAGATTATTTAAAGAATATTGTAACCATCAGACACAGTCAACAAAGGGAAATTCCTGTTTAACTAATCTGATATCCTTCTATGGTAAAGGTCACCTGTTTAGTGGATGAATGGAAGGTGGTGGATGTAGTTTTTCTCAGTATTAATAAGGCTTTTGACACTGGTCTTCCCGGAACCATTTTGGATAAGTTGTCCAACTGAACAGGTACACAGTGTGTTGAGTGAAGAACTGGCTGAAGGCAAGAACTCAAAATGCTGTAGTGCATCTGGCTGGTGACTGGTCAACTAGTTCTGCTCAACATGATCTGGATTCCAGAGTTGAATGGACAATTGGCAAGTTTGCTGATGACACCAAAATATGAGCTACTGCTGACTCTTGAGGGACAAGAGCCTTGCAGAAGAGTCTAGATAGATTGGAGCAGTGGGCAGTCATCAGTGGCATTAAATTTAACAAGTACAAATACCAGATTCTTACCTGAGATGGAGTACTGCTGGGCACAAGTATAAAGTGAGACACAGGCAGCTGGAAAGCAACCCTGCAGAAAGGGACCTGGGGGTACTGGTGGGCAGCAGCTCAGTGTGAGTCAGCAGTGTGCCTTGGCAGCCAGGAGAGCAAACCCCATCCGGGGTGCATCAGACACAGCATCACCAGCAGGCCAAAACAGGGGATCATCCTGCTGTGTCCAGCAGAGGTGCAGCCTCACCCTGAGTACTGTGTGCAGTGCTGGGCCCCACAGTCCCAGAAGGATGTGAAAGTTCTTGAATGCATCCAGAGA
>NW_008654434.1:0-8339 GCF_000695815.1 Acanthisitta chloris | reverse complement strand
CAACGTTCCTGCTGGTAGTGGCAGCAACAGTTTTCGCTCACGTAGATACCATTGCTGGGTCTAGCTGAGCTAAGGAAAGTGTACTGCTGATACCAAACTGGGAGATGGTGTTGACTCTTTCAAGGGACAAGAGCCTTGCAGAGGGATGTGGTTGAACTGGAACATTGGACAGTTATCAATGGCATGAAGTTTAACAAGTGCATATATCAGATTCTGCGCCAGGATGGAGTATGCTGGGTGAATTTAACAAGTACAAATACCAGATTCTTACCTGAGATGGAGTACTGCTGGGCACAAGTATAAAGTGAGACACAGGCAGCTGGAAAGCAACCCTGCAGAAAGGGACCTGGGGGTAGGTGGTCAGCACCTCACGGTGAGGCAGCAGTGTGCCTTGGCAGCCAGGAGAGCAAACCCCATCCTGAGGTGCATCAGACACAGCATCACCAGCAGGCCAAAACAGGGGATCATCCTGCTGTGTCCAGCAGAGGTGCAGCCTCACCCTGAGTACTGTGTGCAGTGCTGGGCCCCACAGTCCCAGAAGGATGTGAAAGTTCTTGAATGCATCCACAGAGAAGGGCAGCAACGCCGGTGGAAGGGCTGGAAGGCATATCTTGTGAGGAGTGGCTGAGCACTCTGGGTTTTACTGGTTTGGAGAGAAGGAGGCTGAGCACCTCATTTGTCTGTACAGTGTCCTGTGGAGGGGATGTGAGGAGGGAGATATTGATCTCGTCTCTCTGGGATTCGATGGCAGGACACCCAGTGAATGCATCCAGAGAAGGGTAATGCTGCTGGAAAGGCTGGAAAGCATGTTCTGTGAGGAGTGGCTGAGGACTCTGGGTTTGACTGGTTTTGAGAGAAGGAAGCTGAGGGGTGAACTCATTGCTCTGTACAGATTCCTGAGGAGTGGATGTGAAGAGGGAGGTGCTGATGTCTTTTCCCTGGGATCAAGTGACCAGGACAGATGGGAACAGTTCAACGGTTCAAAGCTGTGCCAGGGAAGGTTCATGCTTGACAACAGGAATAATTTCTTTTTTTACCAAGGGCGATGGGGCTGGTGAAAGGTCTAGAGTAGTTGTGCCAGGGAAGGTTCAGACTGGAATCTAGGAAACATTTGTTTACCCATGGATTGGTCGACAGTGACTTTAGTAACATGCTTTAACTTTTGTTCAGCCCTGAATTGGTCAGGCAATTGAACTAGGCAATTGTTGCAGGTCCCTTCCAACTGAAAACTCAGGGGAGACCTTATCGCTCTCCACAGCAACCTGAAATGAGGTTGTAGCAAGGTGGTTTGAGGACATAGCCTCAAGGTGTGCCAGAGGAGGTTCAGGTTGGACTTCAGGAAGAATATATTCACTGAAAGGGTGAGTAAGCATTGTAATGGGCTGCTTAGGGGTGTGATGGACTCACCACTGCCTTTGGTTCTGTACTTTGGCATCTCCCAGATTTCAGCCCAAGATACTTAGACTCACTTGGAAAATTACTCTTTTCCAGCTTTACCATATAGTTTAACAAAATAAATTCCCCCTGGCTTGCTTGTCTTTAATTCAGAGCCAGTAAAAGAGATTAAAGTGGCTTCTTTGTTTCTGTCACGAAAATTCCAGTTAAAATCAAAATAGAAAATTACTACTTATAAATATTCTAAATCAAATTACTATGGTTTAGTTGACAAGGTAGTGTTCGGTCCAAGGTTTGACTCTTATTATCTTGAAGGTCTTTTTCAACCTGCATGATTCGATTATCCTAAGAGGGTGGTCAAACATTTGAACAGGCTTCCTGGAGAGATGGCTGTTGCCCCAGACCTGTCAGTGTTTAAGACATGTTTAGACAATGACCTTAGTAACGTGCTTTAGCTTTTAGTCAGCCCTGAATTGGTCAGCTGGTTGGACTACATGATCATTCTAAGTCCCTTCCCACTGAAACACTTCTATTCTTTTTGCTTTGTGCATAGCTACTTCCGAAACCTACAAGAAGCTGGAGCTTATTTGCCACTGATGTCCCTGAGAGGATGTCCACCAAGACTTGGTGCTATTGCATCCAAACTGTGGACTGGGTCTCTAGATAACAGTGGTGTTTCAAGCTAGCTTTCTGTTGTCGGCTACAAAGCTGCTTTCATCCAGTTAAGAGTCTGAAAGTCACCCCTGTGATACAAGTGCTGACAAACACCAGCTTGGTTCTGTTGTAGGTAGGGCCTTTCTGTTCATCACAGTGCTGGTGAAGTGGGAGAATAACATCTCAGGTCAATTTGTAAGGTAAACTGAGTGTTTACAGCAGCACCAACAGAAATAAAAGCATAAAAAATAGAGAACACACATATAACAACCTGCTTCTGTTTTGGTTTGGGTGGTTTTGTCCATTCACTTTCCATGCATAGGAAAAGGATCCTCAGTTACATGTTTCTAATTAATTCAACAGAAAAGAAGTCACAAAGCAGGGTTGTGTAAGTCTTCATACTTTCCTGATACTCCATAGTGAGGAAATTGCACATACCTTTTATGCTGATTGAAACTTTAAATGTTGGAAATTCTTCTGAGTTTTAGTATCTGTAGAAGTGTTTTTAATTTAAAATGTCTGTATAATATGAACATGAGACTTACAAGAATTTCAGCTTTTGTCAGAATAATAAATATGTCATTTTGCATTCTGTTTCAGGGAATTCACTCACTCTCTTAGCATAAAAGAAAATGTCCACATCTAACATTGCAGCAAGAGTGGAAACTTGGCTTTCAGCCAGGTGGCATGTTAGAGTTCCTTTGACGTGGCTGGAAGCATGTATTAATTGGATCCAGGAAGAAAGTAGTGGTGGTAACTTAAGTCAAGCTCAGATTAACAAGCAAGTATTTGAGCAATGGCTGCTTACTGATCTAAGAGACTTGGAATATCCTGTTTTGCCTAAGTGCATCTTAGATACCCCCAAAGGAGAGTTTTCAGGCTTCTACTCCATACAAATTGATGCACTGGTTGATGTTAGCCAGCCAGCATATTCTCAGTTGCAGAAGCTGAGAGGGAAAAGCACTGTAAATGAAGAAGTAACAGCCTGTACTCAGACATTTCAGAAGCCCTGGGAAGCAAAGCCTACTCGAATGCTGATGCTACAGCTAACTGATGGGATACATCAAATTCAGGGCATGGAGTATCAACCCGTGCCTGTCCTCTACAGTAATCTTCCTCCCGGAACAAAGATCACTGTACATGGTAATATTGCATATCGTCTTGGAGTCCTTCTCCTTAAACCGGAAAATGTGAAAGTGTTGGGGGGTGAGGTGGATACTCTTCTTGAGGATTATTCTCAGGAAAGGGTCCTTGCTAGATTAATTGGAGAAACTGAAAACCCTAGTTCTGCTGGACAAGCTGGTCGTGAACAAGTTATTCCAAGGCCTGTGGACGAATTAGAACAAACTCTTGGCCCTTTGGATGAGGAGCTTTTAGCCAGTCTTGATGAAAATGAATTTGCTTTAAACAATGAAACATCTTTAGAAAGCGGATATGGCAGCAGAAGCAACAACTTTAGTACAGCCTCAAGTTCACTGACTGCACACAATGGAAATGTTTTGCTGCAGAGCTCTGTTAGTCCTTTGCTTCATTCAGATGAACGAGTTTCGCCTCCCATAGAACACGCTGACAGCTTTTCAAATGACTTTCCTTTAGAAGATGATTTTCTTCTGGAAGAAGAGGTGCAAAGAGAGCTGGAAGAAGAGTCACTGGTGGTCATGAACAGAGATGTAGGTTTAGTTGCAGAGAGACTTCCACATATATCTAGAAGCTCCTGCAATTCATCTTTAAATGACACTTGTGAAAAAGATGATGTGAATGAAAGAGAGAAGCCTATGGAAGCTACCAGTGAGGAAAAGAATTTTGGAAGAGCAGTATTTCATGAAGATCGAAATAATATGAATAGGTTTTTTGAGTACAAAAATCAGAGCTGCAGTTCTGCAAATTTTTCTTTGGAAAATCCTTCTGAAGAAAGGCAGAATGAATTGGGCCTAGATGAGAGCAGATGCAAATCCCAGCACACTTCTGACAGCAGGGTGTTAAATGGTGATCCTGTATGTTTCTCAAAAGTAGATCCAGAAGCAGATCAGCAGAAGCATGATTCACAGACCTTTTGTGGCAGAGCAGTAGAGGCACCTTTAGATCTAGATTCTCCACCTTTCACATATATTTCCCTTCTCCTTGCAAGAAAACCAAAGACTGTTACTATTCTGAAAGTTAAGTGTTTTATTGTTACTCTCACTGGAAACCTCACAAACAGCAATGGATCGTGGGGTATAAAGGCAAAAATTTCTGATGGTTCTGCTTACCTTGAAGTAGATTTTGCTAATGATATTCTAACAAGCTTGATTGGCTTTTCAGTGCCTGAAATGAATAAGATGAAAAAGGATCCAGCTTTACGTTTAAAGCTTAAGGATGGTTTAGAGAAATGTCAAAAACAACTAGTAGATCTCTGTTGTTTGATGACTATTGAGTTTGATCCAATTCAGTCTAGAGCTACTGTATTAGTTCTCCAGGATGTTGATGCAAGGCATCTGGAACAATTGAAGAAACGGTTAAATAAATAACATGTGCAAACTCACAGACTGTGTATTAGAAAGTATTTAAGTCAGACCTGTCCCTGTCTCTTTGCATTTGTGTTAAGGTGTAGCCATATCTGCTAGAAGAAGCTCGTATGTCTTCTATCCTCTTCCTTCTTCCCCTTCACCTCCCACCTTCAAGACAGTGTTGCTTGTCTGACTCCTTCTCCTCCTCCCATTGTCCTTGTCTTCATTTTCAAGATGTGCTTCCTGGAAGGCTACTGTCTTGCCTGTTGTCCAGGGCAAGCAAGAAGGTAAATCTCAGTACTACTAGCTGTTTACAGCTTGACTGCTCTGCAGGTATTTCATTGCAATTTTCTGCTGTATAAGGTTTCCAGATCTGTGATTAAGCCTTTAGAATTAATGAGAAGTATTGCAAAGGTTTTTCCAACAAGAGAAGGAATGAAATTAGTGATACTGAGAAATCATGCTTAGTTAAGAGCAGTTTGTCAAACAGAAAATGGCATATGTGGCTGTTTGTACCAGTCATTGGTTTCTGCCTCATCCACTTTATTTGCTCTCAGGACCAACTTCTCTACTACCAGCCTTTATGTTTTTGTGCGGTGTGTATGTAATGTTTGTGTATACTGCCTCACTGTGCTGAGCAGTGGCATGTGTCAGTCCCTCAGATAGTGACACACTGCTTGCAGGCTGAATTCAGAGCATGGACTGCAACCCCAGCTGACCATGGTTGAGATCTGTAGCAGAGATATGGCCTGGCCACATTTCTGCTGGAGAGTGCAAGAGAATTCCCTGTACCAGCTGTTGAAGGCAACTGTCCTGGCAGCTGCTCTCACAAGTTACAACTGAACGCCTAGCAGAAAGCAGTTTCTGCTCATTCTGTCTTCTCCATGCTGTATCACTCACTTTTTCTTGCTAATACTGTTTCAGCTGCAAAGTAGACTTCTGCAGTTGCACTGTATCTGAGTGCAGTTTCAGAAAGTGATGTTCTTCAGGCATGTATTCCTATTCATGTGAAAAATAAGCTGCATTTTTTCATTGTTGATCACAGTGAAAAATTCCAGTTCAGCTTCAATAAATACAGTATTCTCACACAGTGACACGGATGTTATTATGTTAAGGATGAATGTTTGTTCTTCCTGCCTTTCTTACAGTTATTAAAGAAAATTAAGACAATAAATTGGCTATGGCAGTGCCAGGTTTCTGCATCAGAATATCCCATTTGAAAGCTCTGTCATTAAGGCAGGCTAGTAGTAAAGAGAAAATTCTCAGAAACTTTGCAGTGCCCTACTTCTTTTAAAGCTATTTGCTCTGAAACTGTAGAACAAGGCAGTGGCTAGTTCAAGGAATGTGGCAGGCTTCCAAATAAACTACGCTGGCAAGAATAGCTTCAGGACTTGTCTAATCCTACTGGATACTAGTTTGGCCACAAAGATGCATGTTGTTATAACTCAGCAACTTCCTCCTTGTTGAATGAAGGCAGTGTCCTAAAGAAGCAAAAGCTAGTTGAGATAACATAATTTTTAAGTATCAGTGAAGAATCTGAAGGGATTTCTTAAAACGTGTTCTGGACTGCTCCAGTTATGTGACTTCACACTAAAAAATTATATATTTCAGGTCATATCAAAAGCACAAACTTTCACAGTATCTGAGTATGGAACATGATTAGATGGAACAGTAAACATAACATTTGGTTCTAAATACAAAGTCCTATTTCTTAGTATCTTGATATAATAATGTCAGACATTCTGTTTAGAATAAAGAGACTAATTTTAAGCTTTTTGTTAAAGGGAGGGAAGAGTGATTTTAAAATACAGTACTTCTGTGTTATCTGTGGCAAGCAAACTTAAATGTATTTATCTGGGAGGAAAGGGCTAAAAGGATTTCTAGGTATAAGAAATACCTCTCATTTCATGTACAATTCTCAGTCTTACAGTACTGGAAGGAACAGAATATCAACAGTAATGACAGCAAATGAGATCTTAAGGGTAACCCGATGTTGCAACTCTGTTGAATTCAACAGAAGAGGCAGACGTTTCTTATAAGTAAGCTCCTCATCTAAATGTATATGTAACATAATTTTGTATCAGTGTGTCACTTTTTAATCTTTTATTTCCTTAAGGACTTTTTTCCTAATTAAACTGGCGTTTCTAACAAGATGAAATTGCAGTGTGTTTCTGTCAGAATTTATCCAGCTTCTGATTCTTAGTCTTAAGGCTGAACAAACCCGGTTCTTTCATCCTTTCCAGGAAGTGGCATGTGCTCCAGCTCCCTGACCACCTTGGCAGCATCTGCTGGTCACCTGCTTCGCTGTGTTGGATTTCTTGTGCTAGGGAGCTCTAAATAGGACACAGTACTCCACATGCAGTCTCACAAGTGCTGAAAGCAGAAGGCAGCTTGCTGTCTTGGACCTGCTTGCTGGCTCTGATAGAGCCTGATCATCACCACCACAGGGTCACACTACTGACTTCTGCTCAACCTGTCCACCAGGGCACATGGGTCTTACTCTGTAAACCTTTCTAACTAGTTGGCTCCCAACTGATACTGTTGCATAGGATTTATTTCTGCTAGGATGAAAGACTTTGCATTTGTCTTCATTGAACCTAAAGATGTTTCTATCAGTCTGTGTGTCTAGCCCATGCAGTACTGGCTCTCTAGCACGAACTGCTTTCTTTCCTTTCCCTTGCCCATCCCTGCCATGTGTGGTAGCTTCTCCCCCTCTAGCCCCTTATCTACACAATCAAAAACCTTTTCCTATTGGGAATCAGGTTGGACACACATGAATTGCCATTGACAGGCCTGTGCTGCCTGTTGCAAATTGCCATCACCATCGTGTGACTAGATACAGATTCAGGGAGGATTTGCCCTAACGTCTGGGATTGAGGTAAAACTGCCCAGCCAGTAATTGCCTGGATCATTCTTCCTGAAGATGGATGTGACACTTTCCTGGTTGCTGTGACTCTTCCAATGCCATAGAGAATGGCCTTGTAACAAGAGCTAGCACTCTCAACAGCATGGTTGTTGAGAGTGGTCCCACGGGGAGTTGTATGTGTCTGCAGGGTAAAGTACTCTGGTTTAACAAGGAGGTGCTGGTACAAACCGTATCAGTAAGAAAGACATTCAGACCATGTAAAATATCACTTAAAATGCTAGTTATTAGAACTGACACTTTTGTATAAATGTGAGGGCATGTGGGTGGCATAATTTCTGATACTGAATGCCAGCTGCCTGCTGTCTTCTCCAGCACTGTATGCTGCCTGAGCTTATTCCACAGAGATTCTTGGGCTCTACCGATCCCCATGTCAATGGCCACATCCTGGGACAGGGATCCCAGTTGCCTGACCTCACTTCCGGTCTGTTTGGCTGCAGCATCCCAGATGCAGACCAGCCAGGACAGGATGGGCTCGTCTGTCTGGCGGGTGAATTCCCTCCGCAGCTCGCACAGCTCACCCGGGGATAGAGAGTACGTGGTGACCACTTCTGTTGGGGAGATGTGGGCTGAGAGCTGGCTTCCCTCAGCAGTGCTCCTAGTGCAGCCCGGCTGGTGAACAGGGACATGCTGGAGCTGATCAAACTGGACCAAGAGCTGGCTCCCTTCAGCAGGGCCCCTAGTGTGGCCCAGCTGGTGGAAAAGGATGTGCTGGAGCTGGTCGGCCATAAACCTTGGGAAAGATAAGATAACGAGGTGTCTGTGTTGCTTAGGCAACTGACACAAGGTCAAGCTGCTGGTGCAGAGAAGGTAATGAGCAAGGGAGATAACGAAGAAACTAACTGTCTTTGAAGGAAGAGTTATTGCTAAGGAAAAAAAGG
>NW_008654433.1:0-25057 GCF_000695815.1 Acanthisitta chloris | reverse complement strand
CTGCCAGGGCAGGTTTAGTTTAGATATGAGGAAGTGATTTTTTATGGAAAGAATGATCAGGCATTGGAATGTGCTGCCCAGGGAGGTGGTGGATTCACCATCCCTGGAGGTTTTCAAGCTGAGACTGGATGTGGCACTTAGTGCCATGGTCTAATAACTGCGGTAGAATTGGACTTGATGATCTTGGAGGTCTTTTCCAACCCGGTTGATTCCATGATTCTATGAAATAATCATTAATATTAAGTTTATTGAACAGCACAGTTATTCCTCCCAGTTTGGAGGAGTCTTTTTTTGCACATTGAGCACTCAAAACTCTAAGGTAACTATTTAAAAGCCTGGCTAGAATATTTCAACAATGCCACCAATCCTTGCTTTTTAGGTTGCTGATATGCAAGACTTGCACAACTTTTTCTAAAAGAATAATACAAACAGTTTAACATCCTTTGTCCTAACATGCAGCGACAGTGAAAAAACAAAAGAGTAGCAGCTATTGGATGCTGGTGTTGTCCATGATTCCTAGTTACTTTCTAAACATTGCACATTTTTCTACAATTAATGCAAATTAACTATCAGTCACACCCATTCCTGCCTAGTAAATTTGCATAAGTTTAAAAACACCACTCTTATTTAGATAATTATGTGTAAAAAAAAAAAACCCATCTGGTTTTAGAATTCTCCAAGACCTTTTTTTGTAAATTTCTAGCCAACATTAGCAAATCTTAAGATCATGCTGTTAAAGAAATAAAAATCACTTGTTTGAGAACAACTGGATGATTCTGCTCAAAACATTAACTGATGTTTGGATTTTGAATCCCATCATTAATCTTCCAACTGAGTAATGCAGCTAGAAGAAGATTCAAATATGAGGCACAATGTTACATAATGCGTTCAGAAAAGAATTCTGTAGTAAATGAAGGAGCAGAAGTTGTCACTGGGAGGCACAAAATTATTTAATTCAAGCCCCCATTTCATTTTGCCCCTAGAATGAAGTTTCTGATAAAGGCAAAAAACAGCCTACCAAGGAAAGACTCTATGTCAGGAACAGGTCCCAGGCCTTCCAGCAATTCATTCAGCAGGTCATTAGTCTCAGTGGCAATGGCATCCTGGTGTTCCAATAGTAGCTATAAACAAATGTAAATGAAGTCATCATCCAGAAAAATCTTTCCCAGTGTTCTTATACTTGAAAATAAATCTGAAAACTTAATGCTGAAAAACACAGGCCTAACATGATTGGGATTGTGGAGGATCCAAGGCAAGGAACATGCTTGAATTTGGACTAAGAGTTTAGAGTTGCCCTTGTACTAATATAGCTTGCCATGCTCCTCCAGCAATCGTATTTGGAATGCTGAATATTGCAGCTGAACAGGAGTTTAAGATTTGAGATTAGGACTATCAATGTGTCTCAGAGTAAAGGACGAAAAATCAGAGCATTTTGGTGCTGCATCCTTAATTTAGCACACAAAGGAATGAAGACGGAGTTGGTAGTCCATGGAAAGACACCTATTATCTGTATATCCATTGCAGTGGATTGCAATAGTGTCATTGATACAAAATATAGTTATTTCTGTAAGGTAAGAGAGAAACCAGCCATGCAGCACCTGCTGCTCTTAATGGACATGTTATGTTAGACATTAGACCCACTAAAAGGAATCTTTGATCAAGACTGGTGTTTACATATAACCACTGACCATAAACATACAGACAAAGGTCTATACCTTAAAAATTTAAAAGAACAGACAAAAATACAATTCAGGAAATATGTCTCTGGCAGAGTAGGTTATTAATTTTGACTTAAACAAAGGTAACTTACAATGTGGTCTGTTGTGAGTTGGGTATTCTACCTTTTCTATAGTTTATCTGGTAATATTTGTGAGAAGTTTTTGTGGGGTTTTTCAGGGGGTGGCACTGTTTCAGCTTGGGGTTTGGTGGATTTTTTGTGTTGGGGTTGGGGATACACAGAGGACACACTGCACGCCAGGAAACAGATAGTAATATCCCAGCTTTAGGAGAAACATGTGGTAAACATTCAACTTTCACCCCGATGAGTCATACAACCGTGCAGTTAATCTGTTCTTTACCCATGATAACAAACTGGCAGGATGCCACAGCTTCAGCCTTTCTAAATCAGACATTTACATGAGCTTCCAGTGAATCATATGACAATGTCACAGTCACAAAACACAATTTCTATTCTGTTCAGAGTCAAAGGAGCTTCTTCAAATTAGTGCCACTTCCTCATTCAAGACAGGAAAGTATTTTTAAGTGTAAGGTAGGAATGCCACATGAGATTAGAACAAAAATGTTCTTTTCCACCATCAGAAATTTTACATACTAATAATTATTCAAGCTGACGCTTTTGAATGGAAGCAGTCTTTTATTCCAGGAAAAATGCAATCTAATACTCAACTTCAGAAAATTTCAGAGATGAAGAAATTCCTTTAAAAGAAAGAATGAAAACTAAGCTTTCTCCAGCAAGTATTTGATAATCTGGTCTCTTTAGTCTGTTGACTAGTCTGTTTTTATTGACTTACTGAATGGGTATTGATAATTTCCTCAATGGAGATATATATGACAGGTTTGCTAAGGGTCACCATGTCAGAGTATTCATCAATATTGAATTTTTCCTCTGGTTCAGGAACATCACATGCTGCTTGAAAAAAATTCCTAAGAGAAAATGAGAAAGACTTCAACAATTGTCCCTTATAAATTCACTTTATTTAGCCTGTGTAAAAAACTCACAATCAAGTCTTTGATATTTCTCTTATAACCTGCAGTCTACCCTCACTGTTTCAAGCAATCTTTTGAAGGCAACACATCATTACAAATGAAGTGTTCTCTTTCCTGGACAGATGGTGAAAGGTTATTTTAAAGGTTATTTTTTTCCTCCGTATTCAACAAGGAGTGAAAACTTAGTAAATGTTAAACACTTAGAGAAATCTGTATTTAATGCTCCAGAAGTTATGAAAGGATTTCTACAGAAAGACCCTCTGATTTTATTAAGGTACTTTGTAGTAGGAGGTGTATGAAGAAGAAACTGCTTGAACTAGCTGCTCCAAATTACCATTTGGGAATGTTTACATTGCTGTTATGCAGAAAATGAGCTGCTCAAAATGATAGAAAAACGCAGTATTTATAAATATCAGAACCTCGAGAGTCAAAGGTGCAGAGCATGGTTGAAGTGTTAGTATGACTAGCATGTACATGGAGAACCAAGATCTGCTTCCCAAAATGACAGTGGGTGTCCCTCCAAGCTACTGACAACTTCAGGGATGTGCACATGCAACCATGTACCAACAAGGTCCTCCTGTCAGAGGACCACTTTGTTTTCCAAAGTGAGTGGACCTGAGTTGGAGCAGCAGGGAGAAACAGGGTATTAGATGATGCCCACAGGATTGCTCCAGGAGCCATGCTGCCTTCATTGTGCCAGCTCTGTGACGTTGATGAGGATGTTTCAGGCTCAGAAGACCTTTAAAGCACTAGGGAAAAAAACAGCCAACCAACAACAATGGGAAAGGGCTGGGATTCCTCAGTTTGGCGAGGGAAGGCTGAGGGGTACAAATCCAGTTGTACAAAAAAAAATCACAGTGGTGTTGGCATGAGATGGGCACAGAATATATTGATCAAGCCCAAAATATAATGGCCAAGAGGACATGCAATGAAACTGCAGGAAAACTTCAATTTTAACCAACAGGCAGCAAACTTACAAATCTTGCTATGGGAGGAGGGTGTGGAGGCAGGTGATGTCAAAGGTTTAGGAAGGGTTTGGACAAATTCCTGCATCAGTTCATAAATGCACAGTAAGATGTCTCACCAGGGCTAGCAGCTTTTAGCATAGTGAATATTGCACTTGCAGGTGCTGGATACAAGGGGAGCAGGCAGCTGAGGGTAGCCACGTCAGTGTTTAAGAACGGTTTAGTTAAATCACAGAGCTCAGGCATAATGCTCAGTTTTGTGTAAAGTTAGCTTAATTAGGAGAGGGATACTTTTGTAGTGGTCAAAGCCTGCTCTAGTTGGCCCTCTTTCATTAGCATTTGTTACTCCTGCTATAACACTTTCTATTCTATTGCTTCTTCATGTTCATATCACATCCTTAAATACTCCATTAAAGAAAATTACTAAGTTTAGGTATTCTTTTGTTCATGGCTGATCTTTCAAGGAAACCCATTGTGTGAACAGTACATTTGCTTTCATGAAGGGCAGATGCTAAAGATAGAACTTCTGAATGCAAGTTTGCCACAAAACTCAGCAATGCTTCAAAGTAATAACAGCAATCACACCAAAAAATGGGCAATAATCCCGAAGAACTCATGTCCCAGAGTGTAGCAAAACATGCGGTTTTCTATGACCGTGCAGGATAAATTAATGAATCTCTCAAAGGTGAAAGAATAAAAATAAAACCTGCAACTTTTTCCTGACAAATAAGGCTTTTTTCCCCTCAGACAAAACATTCACCTGTCCTCCCAGCTCAAAGGAGACATTGTTTCTGCTGGATAATGAATTACCTCACTTTGTTCTTAGCCTGTGTTTGCAGTTAAGGAAGTCTTTCTGCAACCAAGGCAGCAGAGATGATCTCAAGTTTATGCTCAAGCAGAAATACAACCAGTTACTCCAGCTCCAACCTTCCTCAGCAGTGAGCATTTCTCTTTGTGAGATTACTCAACATTTTTAACTCTGAGCAGAGAATTCCTGTCAACAAGGAATCCACCTGCTTTAATCATCCTAGAGAGCTCTTACTGTGTAGGTGTTTGTGAAGGCTTTACATACCTGAACTTCTGGTAGGTCTGTGAGAGGTAAGTGTTCATAGATGACAGATGTTCACTCTCTCCTTCAAAGAGTTTGTTAGAAGCAGCATGCTGGAGGACTTTGGCCACACAGCCTAGGTTCCTCCTCTGGTCAGGGTGTATCTGTCCCCCAGCTGTCATATCAATGATATCAAAACCATCAGGAGCAACAATGGCAGGGTTCATGTAGCGATAGTACAGAAGGTTGCCAACAATCTAAAAGAAAAAATTAAGAGATCTTCCCTTTGTATACAGTAATGACACTTTGCAAACATGAGCAATCATTTCTACTTCTAAATTAGACCATAGGTGCTGGTGCTAGAAGAATCCCTAAGATGCATGTGACCTATGTGGCTAAGAACCTGTGGTGTTTTACGTGATGTGCCTCCTACGACACCTCTGTGAACATGAGTTATGGACTTTTACAACCACATTTCCATTTGGCTTTAGGTCAGCTAATGCAAGGCATGGAGCTAAACACAACTCTTCTAGGTTTTACAAGGTTCAGCTCCAGGTGCTCATTCTCTCAAGTGCTACAGGTACTGACAGCATTTAATGCATTCATTGACAAGGGGCCCATTATTTCCTGTGAAGACTGCAACACAGCCCTACAAAGCTAGAGAACAGATCTTCCAAAACTGCAATTCCTACAACAATGTTACAGCAACTTGTGCAGATGCTGGCTTCAAAAAATTCCTGATCTCAGAAATGAGCAGGACTTTTCTTACTGCCATTTGCTTCATCTCATGTGTGGTTCCCTGCAGAACTTCCAACTTATACATTTAAAGGCTTTCAGGTCGGTGCCTTATGCTCCATTTACTACTTCACATTTCTTTTTATGCATTGAGCAAGTCTTTGATCTGTGTTGCAGAAATGATGGACAGAAATGCCCCAATAAGTGCTGCTTGGAAGGATTTCCAATATATTGTTACAACATAGAAGCAGAATTAATTTTTCAGCTGAGGAGTTTAAAGGTACCAGGATATACAGATACATCCATAACTATATTTGGCTTTTTTTTTTTTAAACAAACACTGAACAGAGTCTTTTGGTGCAACAACAGGGAAGTTCTATTGAAATTATTGCCTTGTATTTTTAGAATCATGTAATTAAACACTAATGGAAGGGTCTTTATTGAAGCCCAAATAGTTCCCATGTGAGAGAACTGTCAGTCTCTCACAGGCCTGTAAGGCTCATGGAGCTATTCCCCGCAGCTTTCTGAAGAGGCACGACAGCTTTGGTAGGATAGTGATAGTAAGTGTTCCAGCCCCATGCTTATCACTCACACCCTACTCTTCAGTCTGTACAGACATCATTCCTACAACTTTTACAAGCAACTTCAGTGTAACATAATGACCTACCTGAAGTTTGCTTTTGGGGAAGTTCCTCATTGTATTTAAATTACAAATTTCTTAATATGTTAATGGCTACAGGTGAGTGGGGAAAAATACCAAGGGAAAAAGAGACTAGTGTTCTCCATGAAAGGATTGCTGATGGCAAGGACCTCAGTACAGACCCAAGCCCCATGATGATGCAGATAAAGTCCAGCCTTCTAAGTACAGTTACTACCCAAAACAGGTTGAGCACTGTTTTACACAAGAACAGCTGAGCACTCAGATTAACATACTTATTAACACACCTAGCTGGTGACAACAGTTTCCCTCTCCCCTTCCACCACCCCCTTTACAACCCAATAAGAACTGCCAAATTCCTTTAGTAAATGCTGATGTTCTCAGTTCCTTAGTATCAATAAAACTCCCTTTTGGCATTAAAAGAACGATTGCTGGTAATTTGCCCTCAGAAGTCTACCTTTAGTAGTTCATCTTCTGTCGCATCTGGGAATTTTGCGTGGAGAGAGCTCTTCAGAACTTTGGCTATATATCTCATTCCATAACTGCATGTAGAACAGATGAAAAGGAAGAATATTGGAAAAGGCTTACACAGAATCATAGAGTTTTAAGGGTTGGAATGAACCTTATAGATCATCTAGTCCCAACCCCCTGCCCTGGGCAGGGACACCTCCCACCAGAGCAGGTTGCTCAAGGTTCATCCAACCTGGCTTTGAACACTGCCAGGGTTGGGGCAGCCACAGCCTCCCTGGGCAACCTGTGCCAGTGTCTCACCACCTTCACAGGGAAAAACATCTTCCTAATGTCTAGCCTAAATTCCCCTCCTTCAATTTGAATCTGTCACCCCTTGTCCTATCGCTCAAGTTTCTAACAAAGAGTCCCTCTCTGACTCCCCTATGAAACACAAAACAATCATTCTAGTCAGCTTAAGTTACTGGCTTTTCGCCCAGTCCCTTGAAACACAGAGTTGATAACGAGAAATAAACTTTCAAGTACAGGGAGAGGCTCCCCAGAGAGCTACAGCAGAGTACAGGTGGAGAAACCTCTCCCTCTAGTGGGGAAGTCATTTGAGAGTATCACAAGCCTTTGAAAGCATGGCAAGAATTTGAAAGGATCTCTATCATCGAATTTCAAGTGAAGCTTCACTGTGCACATGAACTGCAGCTTGGAGTGTCCTAACTCGCCACTTACGGCATCATATTGAGAGAAGAGAATATGGATGTGAGAACTTTGTCAGTAACTGCTCGCAAACTCTGAATCGATGATTCCAGTTTATTGACCACTTCTGTGTGTGTCAATGCTTGTTCTGTGGTTACATCATATGGCAATTTGCTGGAAAGCAAACAAACAGATATTAAACCAGGCTAAATGTATCTGAGAATAAAATACTTCTTTTTTCTTCACAAGGGCCATCAGTTGAACAAAATAAAAGTCAAATACAGCTGAAGTTGGTTAAGAAACAAGTCTCAGGCGTATTAGTTTCCTATTTTGGAGGTGAGAAGTTTGTTTAGGTGGGGTGCACATGCTGTCATGTACCTTCTCTTAATTACGAAAGGGCAATCCAAATAAGGCATGCATCCCCACATCCCAGTCCCAGCACAGCTTGTCCAGAGCCTGGAACACTACTAACATGCTGTCATAAAAACAGAGGAAAACACTAAACTGTTCCATAGCACTTATAAAGATTAAGTAATTCACTTTGGAACGTCATGACAAGAAAAGTGATCCCTTTTGTTGTTCAGAGTAAATTAAAGCACCTGTTTTTCAAGCACCTCTTGCCCAAACTGCTCACTATGCTGCAGAAAGATGGGGAAGGGATGTACGGGCATAAGTATAATTTCTCAGAGAAAGAATGGGAAAGCAGGACTGAGGGATTCTCCCTCACTGGACATAGTCAAGAACCATCTGGACACAATCCTGTGCCATGTGCTCTGGTATGGTCCTGCTTGAGCAGGGAGATTGGACCAGGTGACTTACTGTGGTCCCTTCTAACCTGATCCATTCTGTGATTCCTAATGAATTTAAACGGTACAGCATGTCCAGCTTCCTCACTCACCTGGCCTCACCAGTCTGCATTTCTAGCTGGTTTACCCATGACTTGTACACATCCACAGGACTAGTGTTGATGATAAGGGACTTGTCATCCATGATCTCCTTCACCACTGGGGCCAGGAGCTGGCGCAGAGTGTTCTGCCCACGAGCACCTCGGTTGAAGCTGACGACCATCTTAATGACAGTAGGGTTTCCAGTAACGATGTCCTGAATCTGGTCTACCTTAGAGCTGTATCAAGGGCAGAAGAGTTCTCAGCTCTGATTTATGTATCCAGTTATCCATGTTTTCAAAACCCACAGTTTTTAAATTATCCTACTTCTACCTCAAAACCTGCTTATACAGTCTATTTCTTAGGCTTTTATATAAAACAAGATTATAGAAACCGCCACCTGAGCTCTGTGTGTGTTATAGTAATGTTCCAAGAACACAGCATAGTTAGTGGCAGCTAATATGTACCTGGTTCAAACCCAAATGCTTGTTCAGTAATTTTCTGCATAACATAGGGAAAACAAGTGCTTTCTTCAGCCTTAAATACTCAGGCACAAATCCAACAAGGCCTAATGTCTATTTTTTCAAGCAATATTTTCATAGAAGAATATTTTTTCTGAATTGCAAATCACTTGAGTTTTGAGAACAAATTACTCTGAAAACAAATTTCTTTAGTAACAACAATATGTATGCAATCTTATGGTAATTTAAAGATGAGCTGTCAAATTCTTTTAGGTATGAAGCATTGGCTGAACTGTCGGCAACACGAATTAATGCTTTGTTGTGACTGCACGTACTTTATCTCCTCTTCTAGAGCAGTTTTGAAGAGTTTGAGAAGCAGATATTCTTCTCGCTGATTGGAGGCATAGTTGTATAGAGTAAAGATGACTGTGTCCATAAACTTGGTTGATTTGTTTTGTGGCATCTGGAAAATCAGCTTTGCCAGATATGTGGGATTGGTCTAGAAAACAAAGAAGTTACTTGCATACTGAAGTCCATGACAAACTACCCCCTTTGGGAGGCAGCTCTCTCTCCATTTCTGTTCATACCAAGAGCATTTATGTTGACCCCATTTGTCACTTTTCCATGCAGGCTTTATTTTCCTCCAAATCCTAATGCATAAGAAACACAATACTGCACAGCTAGATATCTGTGAGAAGCACCATTAAGGATTTTATTTGTAGTCCCTGGGGAGTAATCTGTGCATCTATGTATGCAATGACCATTTCCCAAGTTACAATGGCTATTTACCAAGACAACTTTGCACACTACGTGTCCACTTCAGAGTTAGAAGGCTTCTGGCCTGGGAGAATGTAAAATTCTACTAGAAAAATGCCAGTGAAGTGAGATAAGAAGAGCTCCAGGACAGATAGATTATATGCTGTCAGCTGCATTGCAGGCAACTTCCTTTCCACCACATAATGCACAGCAATAGTGACTTACATGAACTAAATTATATATGGAGGAAAACATTTCTCTTCAGCTTCAGTATAGACTGAAGTTATACTCAAGCTAAAACCAGCTATATTTGTTGCATGGTTTAAAGACAGAAAGGATGTTCTCAATCATAGGCAATACTAGAAGTTGGTCACAGTGTTTGCTGCAGTCTGCATGTTATTTGGAAATATTTTCATAATCACTACTACAATCATTAAAACAAAACATGCAGTATATTCCTAGTTTTTCTTTAGCAGTTTGCCACTATGTTAATTTTTACATTAAAATTTACCTGTAGCAGGTAGAATAAATGTTGGTAAGCCTCCAGCTTCTTTCTTCTCTCTTTACTCAAACCTTTGATCCCCTGTTTGTCAACCATAACCATCTCCTCCAGCTGACTTTTGCTCTTTTTGTTAAGTTTCTTACTGTGCAGTACCACATCCTGCAGGCAGATGATAAAAAAATCTAGATTATACATTCACAAAACAGGTAAATTGGAAAAAATAACATTTTCCCAACCATGTTAAAAGTGATATTACTCCTAGGGCCTTAATTAGGACCTTTGTATATTTTGCTGCTCTATTCACTAACCATTCTTCTGAACATCTTTATCTTGTCACCAGTATGACTTGCCAGCAATGACTGTATGGGACCTGATCTCCTGTGCAGACTCATTCATGACTAATTAACATTGAATAAGCTTTTCAATATGATGAGAAGTCTATTCTACCATATTTTACCACAGAAAAGATATAAAAGATTTTAAATTTTCCAAGTAATTACTGTTGTCCACAACTAGCAAAACACAGAATGACATACAGCTCAAGACAAGAGAACAACATCTAGCACAAGGCAGAAACATGCCAAGTGTTTAATTTACCAGGACTATTTAACTAATTGAGGAGGTGACTGAGCACAGGCAGAGGTTTCTCAGAGACATTGTGAAGTCTCCATTCTTGAAGATATTCAAAAGTCATCTGGGCATGGTCCTGGGCAACCTGCTCTGGGTGGCCCTGGTCGAGCAGGGGGATTGGGCCAAAAGACCTCCAGAGGTCCCTTCAAGCCTCAGCTGTGCTGTGATTGTGAAACCCCAAGCTCCTTCAACACTCAGTGCATGCTCCCAAGGGAGATTTAACAGAGCCTGCTGACCTGAAGAGTGATTCTGTTTTTCACCAGCAATCCAATCTTTATATCCATTAAGTTCAAATCCTTTTCCAGCTGTTGATTGGATCGAATTTTGGTAACCACTTCTTCCCTTAACCTCGTCACTTCTAGCTCTTCTTGAAAGTCTAAGTCACTTTGGTCCAAGAGGTAGGCAAATTTGCGCAGAACACTCAAGGGTGGATTTTCAGCACCAACTAGAGTTGAAGAAAATAGGCTTGTTAGTTGACATACTACTGAGCACCCTTAAAACCCTAAGGTAATTGATCACTGTGTGGAAGATTCCCGAAGTGCAGAGAGAAGTTTATGCCACTTAGAGCAATATTTTGTCATACTTTAAGAGTACAACTATGCAAAAAGTTTTCAGCTGTAGAACAACTGGTTTGCAAACCCTTGCATCTGCTTTTAAGTTGAATAGGAGACTGAGAAATCCCACATGAAAGTTAAAATAGACTGAACACTGTAACATACTTGTCCCCAGACAAACAGTATTCAACTGTTACCACTTACTTAGTGTTCTGTAGTCCTCCCTGGCTTTGTTTGCTCTGAGAAATGCTTGTATCTTCACAATTTGATCATTCTGAAAGAGAACAAGTTCAGGCAAAAGAATCCAGTTATGATACACTTCTTCTCAGAAACATACTGCAAAACCTGCACCCTCTTCCCTGAGCTTCCCAAAACTACTCATGCTGCCACATTGCCCTACTTCAAAGCTTCGTGTTCAAAATGGAGAAAGAGGACTCACGTGATCCTTGAAGTATTGCAGACGTTTCCTGTAAGCTCTCTTTGCCAGCCACATTTTGACCCATGACTGAATCTGAAAATGAAATAAAATCAAATGAAAACTTAGCAGACACTGCACAGACTTGTATGTTTTAAATCTGTTTCTGAAAGTCTACTCCTGCAGACATGCTGTTCTTGCATGCTCAGGACTATAGACAGCTCTGCCATCAGGCTCCTAGTGGCCACTGACCAGATTAAGGGGGTCCTACTGAAGAAGCAATTTGAGTTCAAGGTTCTGCCACCTGTGTGTAGTATTATCTCTGGAACTCATTTCTACCTTTGTCTCTCAGCTCTAAACCAGTCTCTCTCAGAAACACGAGATCCTGAAACAATATTCCACCCGTGACCTGTGCTCTAATCATGGCACAACCTCCCATTAGCATCTCAGAAAAGTGAACACTTCTCAGAAAAGCAGATTCGACAGATTTTAAGGAAATAACACATTCATCCCAATTGTTTTGTAATTTAGTATTAGGGAAATGGAAGTGTAAGGAGAGCTCTGTGATGAGCCCCTCAAATTCAGCAAAGCCTGATGGAAGTAAAAATCAGAGCTTTCAAAAGTAATTTGCTTAAGCTGTCAATGAAGCAACTTTCAACACCATGCAGATTTCTGGAAACCCTCTAGCTTGTGCTCCTAGACTGATTCCCAGCTGGTGGAGGATTAAGCCAAGGGATAAAACATATTCAGGCCCTAAAGCACATTGGGATTTTACCTTAACAACAGCAGCAACGTTGCCTTGAAGCACCTTTAATCTTTCAACATAGCTTTTCCTTTGCTTGTATCCTTTCCAGTAAGCCTATTTTATAGAAGGCAAGAGACCATTATCATAAAAAAGAAACATATTTATTAAAACAGATGTATATACACTAAAATCATTAACTGTTTATCTTATAGAGAAAAACTGCCACTGTGATAAAAGGATAACTGAGGTCTAAGTAAGCTTGCCTCTCTTTTTGAAGGTGCCTTGATACATTTCATGCTATTTTTGCCCAATCTCAGCACATTTTGTTGTCTAGTACCATTTCCTTCACTTCCTTCAAGTCATCTTTCCTCTTATCTCCAGTACACCCACATCCTTAGCAGCCAGTCACTCACATATGGAAGACTGACAGCTGTTGCCCATGTCTTGGCCTCACCTCGATCCCTGGAAAGGTGCTGGAGTGCCTCGCTCTGGAGACCATCTCTATCCACATGGATGACAAGAAGGTGACCACGAGTAGTCATCATGAATTCACTACGGGTAAATCATGCTTGGCCAACCTAATTTCCTACTGTGACAAAACCTCTACCTGGATGGATGATGGGAGAGCAGTGGACATTGCCCACCTTGACTTCAGCAAGGCTGTCTCTCACAACATGGTCAAAGACACACTCAGGAATGTGGACTGGATGAGAGGACAGTGAGGTGGATTGAGAACTGGCTGAGTGGTAGGTCCCAGAAGGTCATAACCAGTGACACAGGGTCTAGTTGGAGGCTGTCACCAAAGGTGTCTCCCAGGGTTCTGTACAGAGTCCAGTATTGTCTAACTTATTCTTCAATGACTTGGATGAAAGGACAGAGTTGCCTTCTCAGCAAGTTCACTGACAACACAAAGCTGGCTGGGAGCAGTGGCTGATACCTCAGAGTGCTGTGCTGCCCTTCAGAAGGACCTCAACAGGTTGGAGAGATGGGCAGAGAAGAAGTGCCTGAAATTCAACAAGGGCAAGTGCAGGTCCTGCACCTGAGGAGGAATAACCTTGAGCACCAGTACAGGCTGGGGCTGACCTGCTAGAAAGCTGCTCTGTGGAGAAGGACCTGGAAATCCTGGTGGACAACAAGCTGTCCATGAGCAGCAGTGTGCCCTGGGGACCAAAAAGGCCAATGGAATCCTGGGGTGCATTTGGAAGAGTACTGCTAGCAGGTTGAGGCGGGGGATCCTGCCTCTCTGCTCAGCCCTGGTGAGGCACATCTGGAGTGCTGTGTTGAGTTCTGGACTTCTTAGGGCAAGAGAGACATGGAGCTCCTAGGGCAGAGGGCAGCAGAGGGCAACAAAGATGTTGAAGGGACTGGAACATCTCTCCCACAAGGAAAGACTGAGGGAGCTGGGGCTGTTCAGTCTCAAGAAGAGATGACTAAGAGGGACCTCATCACTGTCTACAAGTATCTGAAGGGGCAGTGCCAAGAGGATGGATCAAGCTCTGCTCCAAGGTGCTGAGCAGTAGAACAACAGGAAATGGGCAGAAACTGATGTACAGGAAGTTCCACCTGAATCTGAGGAAGAACTTCTTTACTGTGAGGGTGAGCACACATTGGAACAGATTGCCCAGAGAGGTCATGTATTCTTCCACAGTGCAGATATTAAGAACCACCTGGATGCAATCCTGCACCCTGTGCTCTACGATGACCCTGTTTGAACAGGAAAGTTGGACCAATTGACTCAGTGTGGTGCCTTCCGGCCTTAACTAGTCTCTGATTTTTTACATCCAAAAGCTCTGCCCTACCTAGCTACCTGGACCCACATTATTCTTACCCTGGCCTCTTTGCCAAGTATATGGTTTTCCAGAGTCACTCACTATCTCGTGCCACAGATAATAACATCCCAGTTCCATCCGTGCTCTCCATTTGCTAGCTCAGAAGCAAACTCTTGGCAAGGAACCCAACAACAGGGAGAACAGATACTCTTGCTGTGTTTGCTGCACATTGCCTGTCATCTCTATCCAGCCAGTGGCA
Organism: Acanthisitta chloris; assembly: GCF_000695815.1. Classification (NCBI taxonomy): domain Eukaryota; kingdom Metazoa; phylum Chordata; class Aves; order Passeriformes; family Acanthisittidae; genus Acanthisitta; species Acanthisitta chloris. Next base: position 10,794 of record NW_008654433.1, on the reverse strand, counting down.
CCAGCCTTGTCCTCCCCTTGTTGTCTTTCCACAAGTCATTTCTATTTTCATGCTCAGAGAAAAAAAATGGAGAACAACTTTATTTACCTACATTTCTCCACATTTTTAAGCCTATTCACATACCTTGAATTCCTCCAAGTACAATCCTTTACTGGGCTCAGACACAGTGTCAGAAAATGAAAAGTCAATCCCAAAAACAGCTACTAGTGGTAAAGGTATTTGTCATAATGATTTGCTAAACAAAGTTACTGTAGAGTAAAAAATTCAGTTGTACATTTTTCCTCGGTTTTGTTTTTTTTTGGGGTGGTGGCGATGGTGCGTTTGATTGTTCTTCAAGACTGGAATAAATTGCTCCTATTTCACCATTTACAACCAGTGTGCATGTATGTGTAAGTGTTTGCACCCTCAGCAGAAAGTTCCCTTTATACTCCTTTTGGAGTTCAGCAAACTGAAGACATCCAAGAAATACTGCCAGAGAATATCAGGGTGGCTGCCACTCCCTATCCAGCTATGACTTCATGGAGCAGAGGCAAACCACTTCCAACCGGGGATAGTCCAGAAAGGAATGTGTTTCTTAAGTCATGCCTTGCCAAGGAATTTTCACCTCGATACTCAACAAATATCTTCTGGTCTTTTCCTGTGCATAGCTAGGTGAACCACACAAAAACCTGAGCACGTCAGAACAAAGCCAGGGCTGAGTAATTTTGAGCTTTTCCCAGAGTGGGAAAAGGTGGATACGATCCCTTCTTTTACAACTGGATAGTTGCTACATGAAGTCACATGTAATTGCAGATGTAGAAGTTTAAACTGCTGCTAATGAAAACAGGGAGACAGATCTATTTGAGAATTTGATAGTCATCAGCCATATCACCATTTACATGCAGAAAACTGCCCAAGCCATGTTACCCTCTTGTTCTAGAACAATACCTGTATTTTGATGGCAGATGGCTCCTGGTTTTGAAGATATGCTTTTCTCTCCTGATAGTTTTTTCTGACTAGGAATCCCCTTGCTCGGGCTTGCAGCTGAACAATGAGATTTTCATTAGCAAGCCAGAGCTGCTCTCGATTGTAATCTGCTGTAACTTGCCCAACAATGTTCTGTTAAGAGATCACGGAAAAGAAGATCATTTAAAGGCAGAAAGAAGTCAACCCAAAAGCATCCTGGAATTTGGTCTGTATTCTCTCCATCATCTCTGCATCTTACGTTCACCCTATCCAAGTGCCTCTGATTTACCCCTGGATTTTACTCAGTAAGAAGGAAGAGCTACTTTCCTACCACTGAACTGTGTACAAAGGATAACTGGACTTCTATCAAGCTTCAGTTGTTCAAATGGATATGCTATATTAAGAGAGTATTTTTTCTTATACTTTAGGAGAGTTTCCTAACAGTCACAAGTTTTTTGTGCAAGTCAGACATCTAGAAATACTGACTCAGTGAGTTCTCTTTTGAGAAGCACACTCAGGTACTGCTGCAGTCAGGATTTCAGGAGGACCTACGCTGTGATTTGAGCTGTTTCTGTAGAGGTGTAATCCTGTAACCTAGATGAGCTGCATCAGAGCAAAAACGAAAAAAAAATTGTGCAGTAACTTATGTGATCTGCTTTGTTTTAAGTTATATTTCACACTCAGGCAAAACCTCTACAGTAAGGGAGTTTAAGTAGCACACACATCCTATTGAATTTGGAGATAAAAGAATGCTGTCAGAGGATCAGATTTAAACATAAAATGGTGGTTCCACTTGCACCCAAATACTTCATGAAACTCCTTGTTGTAGGCCAATGCAAAGTTGAAACAAACTGAAAGGATATGGAAGCAACCATGCTTCCCTCTGTTGGTGTCTGCTGGTGGCCGTGAATAGGAATGCTATAACTTCCAGTAAGGAAATCCCTAAATCATTGCCAGACACCAGACAGGAGGCTTTGCTATCACTATCTACTTAGACTTAAGATGCTGCTTTTGCTAGAAGCAGATACTGATAAAGTGAGTTCAGTTTCACCCACCTCAGCCTCTTCCCTTGATATTCCCATGTCTCATACTCTCTCTCTCAAATGTTTATGTTGCATTTGCAACAAAAGCAAATGTTTCATCCACCTACCTGGATTTCTTCACCAGTTAGCCATGAAGTTTTTGGTACAACTCCTACAGGGGCAGCACAGGTACCTTCCTCATTTTGCACATTGTAATAGTAATCATACATGCCTTTCATTACAAGTTTAATCCATGGACCTTCACTGGAACCTAGAAGCAGTATATACATACCATTAGTACACATTTGTGCCCTGTTTCACTGATAAATTGCAGCTCTCCCTACCCATTTCCCCTGCCTGCATTTGTTGTGAAGCCATTTTGTATGCAAAATCACTCTGTATCTTGGGCTGGATTGTAGTAAGGATTTTAAAAATACCCTGTTAGGTGGATCAGGATCATTCCTCTAGAGTAACACAGCTCTGAGGTTAGTGAAACAGGTATGAGGTAGTACAGATCCACTGCCAGCCTTTTCAAACCCCAGCATGCCAAGTTAGTGCTCCTGAAACTGTGCTACACCTTCCATCATCACTCAGGTAAGCAGAACTGAGACTATGTTTATAAAAAACGGTTTTGTGTTCTGTCCAAACGCAGGACTTATTTGACACTTACCTCACACAGGACATTTCCCATATCCACATCATTGTCTTGTTTAGTGCTTTGGTAAACAAGTCTGTATCCTGACAGGTAGGAAAAGCCTCATTTCCTCATGAACAAAAGCCCCCAAGATAAAGCTGGTAAGGTCTGTCCTCAAAGCACTCATGTTGTGCGATGAAACATGACTATCTACTGTCAGAAAGTGTACTACATTGACAGTAACTATTTCTTTAACTGATGGCTAATTTTGGCTGCTGTTAGCTATGGGCAACTTTGTAGCTCTAACGTGACAAAACATCCCATCATCTTTCCAAGGGCAGATTCTAGCCCCAGCTTTTGCTGGTAACTACTGCTGTGGCAATACACACGGACCATAAATAAGCTGCGGGCACTGTCAGGGCCTGACTTGATCTTTGACAGCAACCTGCAAGGCTGAATTGTTTAGTCTAACTCTTCTCTGCACCTGCTAGTGGGGGAAAAAAAAGTAGTATCAGAGAGCAATATGGTTTTCTGAGAGGATGGACTAGTCTATTGACACTCACAGAGAAGCTGCCCTGAATTCACTCAGAGGCTGGTTTGAGATTCTAGAAAGTCTAAACTAGACTCTGGAAACCACTAATTTCTCACCATGTACTGTGGTCTGAATGATGTGTGCAGGAGCTCAGCAACACATAAAAAGCACGTGGAAAAGTATATTTATCAAAAGACTTAAAACCAGCAGCTGTCTTCCTCAATTTACAGTGATTGTGGCTAAACCTGTTCTAACTTTCTGGTTGCCTCAGTGATATGGAAACATGGAACTGTTCTATTCAGGAAGGTTTTTACCTTCTGTAGTTTTCAGGTTTTTGGCTTCAGAGAGGTTCCTGAAGTAGGCTTCAGCACACTCAGGAATTACTCTTAATCCAAACTTGGACTGCAGTACCATCAGGATTGACTGTGAATCACCATTCTCCAAGCACTTGTTAGTCACTGATGTTCCAACAGCCACTAGGATAAAATAATGACAAAGAAAATTAAGTGTCTCGTACTCTATGCACCCATAACTCTAGCCTCTAGCAGCATTGAGAATGGACTTCTAAGACTAGAACACACAGGCAGCATGACATACACAGCAATTCAGTGCTTTACCCATTTGCAGCCTGCTTCATGCTTGGAAAGACAAGTATTTTTGAAAAGAGCAATTGTGTTAGGTAGAAAATGTGTGCTCCGTCCGGACTGAGATGCAGACATAGCAAGAGTGGTTTTGAGGGCATAGCTGCCCCCATCAAGTGACACAACCAGCTGACAGTAGGGCAGAGGTGAGGATGGCCAGTACCCACACACCCAGCCTGTCCTGACAGGCTGATCACTTGGGAACCTTCTAGAGGTGCATGTTGTCATTCAGTTACAAGTTGTAAACCTTAACATTCATTTATACTGTACAAAATGGGAATTAAAACCAATTGCCTCAAGCAAATTCTTGCAGCAACCCAGTCAGCATCCTGAAGCTACCCTTTTCCTTTAACTCACCTTCAGGAGCTTGTTTAAAGTTTGTTTGAAGCAAATTCATGGCCCTGAATTTACCAGAGATGCAGGTTTTACTTCCAGGGCACATAAAAGTGCCCTGAGGTGATGCTGTGAAGCATGTGCAAACTTTGAGATTATATAACATTACCCATATTCTAATTCAGGACTTCCTAAGCATCTCTTGCTTTGTGCAGGTCCCACCACGACTGAAGAAGCTGATACCACCACTGACAGAGTGTGGAAGCACATGACACTTCAAAAGTGCCAGATGGCTGCTTTAGAAGTGGCTGGTCTGGTCATTAAAAATCTTTGTTCACATCTAAATTCAAGATCCAAGCACAGAGGAACAAGTGAAGACATATGGCTGGATCATACACATCATATACTGGTGTAAGTGAATCTGCCTATGTTTGCATCCCACAATTGTACTTGATACCACAACACCAAACACTTTTCCTGATCTTGTGTCTATTCAGACCAATACAAGGTCCCTGCACACACTCAGTACTCTGCCCACACAGGCCTGGCCCAAAGGACATTCAGTATCAGAAATCTACTAAAGAGGCTACACAGACACGAGACTGAGCAAGCAGGAGAGGATTTCAGCAAGATAAAGTTATTTTTTATGGTTAGTTTGACTAAGGTGGAATGGCTAGGCTTTAGCTAGACAGATCAATCTAAAAATATACTGTCAGCCAGTTGAGAAACAAAGTGGATGCACAACACCACACCACCACCATCTGGATCCCTATCAGATAGCATCCTGCTCCCTGTGCTTTGAAACAGACCCCTGACAAGGACAGGCACACTCTCCATAAGACTGGAGACATCTCTGTACCACTGCTGTGGCACTGTGATGCCCAGGCATCTGGCCTCAGCAGCAATAAAGCAGGAAAAACTGGGAAGCCGCAAGTTACCAGCTGGCTGTGGCTGGCCCGGGGGACTCTGGGGTCTCAGCCCTACCGATACACCACCCCATGTGCCGTGTCAACTCTGTTGAAGGCTTTCCTTCCTCCTTTTCATCATACAGTTATAGGTGCTTTAAGCTATTGTTAAAAGGACAGCAAACACACAACTTAAGCTGAGAGTTGTTTCTGTAGGTTCACTGCCATCTGGCTTTTCTCATCTTTCAGTTAAACATGCTTTTATGTTTAAAGGAAAATATAAGACAAATGTTTAGTAGGGAAAAAAACTCAATTCAGCAGAAATTATTCCCTTCTATTTAAGTGCTAGCAATTAATAGTGATGGTATTGCTGTACAGAATGGCTGTGTGGGCCCTGGAAAGCTACAAGACAAAGGCTGAGATAGAGTTCAGCCATCCCCAGCTGCAGGAGAACTGTCAGCTCCAGACTGCTCCTGGATCAACACTGTGAAGGTCTGTTTTCCACACCCACCCTCCCCTCAGACAGCTGTGACATACAAAGCTACAGTTGTCTGGTGTGAGAAGTCTGAACTCTCAATAGGGCCAAAGATCAGCTTTTTCCTATAACTTGGACTCTTGTGACAGATAGACTCTTCCTGTGCAAGACTAAGCTCAGTATCTGAGTCTATTTCTGAAGGCTATACAGCTGATAATTAGCCAATCTCATTTTGTCTTCCACTAAGATAAGGAGCACAATGGTGGAACTGACTCAAGAAGTGAAGCAAGGTGATGCAAACCACAGAGCAAGCACCACAAAGAATTAGGAGATGCACCAGCACTAACTGAACACTTCTCCCTAAATGAAGATACAAGATATAGAGTTCTTTTCTGACAGGGAAGACTGTAAAAGTCTTTTAAATTTTTAACATTGAACTATTTCATATTTATGTAGGGCATATAAATTAGTTTGGAGGTGATCCAGATTCCATACAGCTGCCAGTTCCTTCTCTTACTTTACTGCTTATTTTATTGCCATTACTGTAGCAATCCCAGAAAGACTTTTTTTGACTGAAAAATAAATATTTTACTGCCTTGCAGCAGTTTTGGAGCAGTTTGCCTTTCAAAAAAGAGCATCTGAGACAGAACAAACCAAAGTCCGTTTCCAAGTTGTGATCAAGCTGAACTTTAAGTTTAGACTATGTGAACACAACATGAAAACTTCCTGAGACAGGATGTGTTGGTTATAGGAAGTGTCAGGTTCTGTGCCATGGGGAAATTTTAAATCTCAGTTTTTAGCTGCAAAAACCTTCAAGCACTTCTGAAGAATGTGCTGTGCTGACACTGCTTCCTTTCAACCCAGAGGGTAGAGAAGATCAGCAGAGTTTTTCCTACAAGTAACATGTTAAAACAGTTCCACTGAGCATCCTTGGTTGTGAAAAGCTGTGCTTTTACTACCGACAGATGATATGAAAAGATTTTACTACAACAACTAGGCAGTGGATGGAGCAGTGGCTTACTATTAGCAACACTGCATGGTATTGGTATGTGAATTATGCTGTGCTGATTTCTGCAGGTCATTTGTGCTACATATTCTTAACGCTTTTATGCCAATGAACACAAACAAGGATGTTTTGAAGTTGCTCTTTAGGTTTAATTAACATCTGTTTATAACCTACACATTTCCTTCCCTTCTCTGCGCTCAGATGTTTCCTCATGGCTCCGGGTGGCATTGATGGGAAGCTGCTTTTGTCCACAAAAGAAGGTATCAGTATTCCTCAGTACAAGAGCTTGGTTAAGACATTGTGTGTGTGTCTGATCCTGTCTCAGAAAACACAAGGGAGATGGTTTCCACTAGGGATGTGTGACCTGTAAAAGTCCTTCAGCAGCCTTCAGTGTGTCTGACTTGTTACATGAAGAGTTAATTAATTGTTCAATTCTAAAGCAACAGTAATGCTAAATGCAATGTTTGTACAGCAGGGATAGCTATTTGTAAAAGCAAGCTGTGTTTGTTTTCTTCCACCCACAACTTCCCAAGCACTAACTGCTGATGTACCTGCGAGTGCACAGCCTGCTGCACTGCACTAAGGATGGCTAAGCACAGCCCTGCAGGAGTGCACTGATTTCAGCTGTTGTATTCATAAGGTCCTAAGGTACAAAAAGAAGGCAACTCTGACTCACTCCAAGCCAAGTCAAGCAGAAGGCTAACCAATACCCAGTGCCAAGCTACCAGCCTCAGTTGGTCTGCACTGGCAGCAACAGGCAGGCAATGCCACCACATTCTCCAGAGTGCTCCACGCACCCCTAGCCACACTTGCTTCTTTATTACTTGCTTAAGTTTGTTAGGAGTAGTTGTCTAAAATTATTATGTTCAACCCAGATGTTGATAGAAGGTGTTGAGAGTATTCAGTACATAATACTCTGACAGGATAAGCCTCAGCATTTTTCCTACAGGTGTCCTCTTCCTTATAGATTGAAAGAACATGCACTTCTCAAAAACAAAAACAGAATAAACCCACAACAGCTGAGTTCTCTTTTTACCCTGCTTTTAAAGTTAAAATGTTCCTAATTTTTGTTTGTTAGCACTTCATGAAAGACATTATAAAGCAAAGCTGCAAACAAAAATTTGCTGTTACAGCATGCATCAAGATTTTAGTCTTACGTAAGAAGAATAAGCTCCTGAAGAGCATATGTATCTCATTCATGTGTCTTGGGAGCTGTGTGAAGATACAGTGACACTAGAAATCTCAGTCATGATATTAACCTGTATAACCAAATTGACTGAATTATTTGTCAAGCCTTAAAGATTGCTTTAGATAATAAAACTAACACCACTCCTGTAGTTCTAAGTCACCCCAGTTTCAGTATGACAAGGAACATGCATCCATTTCTTTTCAAGTATTTAAAGGGCTTCCACTCTTCCCTGAAGTGGCAGTAACAAATCACCAACTTCAGTTTCTCAAGACTAAGATAAAACAAGAGCAGTACAAATGCAGATTAATTCTTACAGATTAATGCTTCTTTTATGTTGTTATTGCCATCGCTGATCCCTTTTTGTATTTCATCCAGCCACAGAAGTGCTGAGTCATCTTGGGTTTCCTGGAAAAAAAGATAGAAAAAAACCTTGAGAAAACTGAATTATCAAAGGAGTTGTCTGAATAAACTGATACACCTCCAATGTAGAATATCCTCTTGCAAAGCCCTTGGACACTAAAATGAATTTGACTGCTTAAAATCAGCGATGAAACACATGCATAGTCTGACCTGAATAAACTCCTGTTCAAATGTAAAGCTCTGAAAGTTCTGAGGCATAGAAGAATTCACTTAAATACCAGTTTTTGGCTGTAAAACCTTAGGGATCTTCTGAATAATGTGCTGTGCTGACACTGCTGACCTAGAATTCATCCTGCTAAAGACCAATTACAATTTTGAGTGAAGCTAGAAGTATTTTAATTTCCATGATACGTTGGCAAAGCAGTCTGAGTGACACATAAACCCACACAGGCAGCACTGTGATCACAGCATGGTGAGGACAAAGAAGAAGACTGCAGGAAGTTGGCTGTCCTTCAAAATCCCTTATTTGGAAAGGATCCCTGTGTATACTTGAGTACACATTACCTTAGAAAACAACAGTGAAAACTCACACAGAAAGACAGCTCAGGTTTAGTAATGATGACTTAGCTCAAGTGGTAAATGTTTCTGGAATTAAGCAGCAGAGCAGGTACTGCTCTTCTTGGCATTAAACCCAAGTTAAAACAGAAGGTGCAGGGAAGTGGGTTCAACACCAGTAAACAACCCTGCTGCCCATGTTCACAGGTGAACCAACACTTCAGCAGAGCAAATAGGGGTTTGGAGCTAAAATAACATTTTAAATCCAGTAGGTGGGGGGAAAATTCATGTTGTAGAGGAAATAGGAGTGTCAGGTCTATAACAGCCTAATGAGAAACTGGAATGTACTCATTGATAAAGATCTAGTAGTACATACACACAAATATTTCAGGAAAAAACCCAGCTAGAAACACACTCTAACACAGTGTGGACAGAGAATATCAGCTTTGCAATGAATATCCCTGGTTGAGCACTGAGCCAAAGATCTGAAATCCACAGAAATTACAAAGATAAAACATGGTGAGAAAGCAGGGTAAAATCCACATGCTCTTCAGTTTGCATCATATATATAAACAGAGGAGCAGATATAAAAAACATCAAGTAGCGTCAGACAATCGCAGCGCAGTGGACACACTGCACATTTCTCTAAAAGAGAGTTAGAGTTAACACTCAAAAAAAGTGTCTATTAAATTCCCAAACTACAGCTGGCATTATTGAGAAAAGGACTGAGACACTGAAAAGAATTCCTTATGTGATATCCAACTTTAACACATTAAATACAAGAACAGACACAAGATAATGTGCTCGAGCCAAGCAGAGTTTATGCTGAGCCTCACCACTAGCTTGGAAGCTAGATCAAGACTTGGGTTAATTTTGCCTGCAGAAGTAAGCTGCTGTTGTTTGGCATTCAAGGAGGAAAAAAACCCAACCAAACAAACAAAAGAAAGGCAAAAAAAAAAAATCCAGTCAGAGAAAAAGGAAAGTATCAACAAAACAGCAGATGAAAATAGGGGAAAGGTTTTAGAGGTTGCAGGCTGTAGGGAGGTGGGAGCTATCTGAAGGGAGGCAGCAGCTGGAATGAAGGAGCCAGACGACTAGCAGTGGGTTGAGAGGCAGAAGGCAAAGTAGAACGCAGTTTTCTTAAGGAATGTTTGTATGTTTGGCTTCTTTCCACCTTCGCTATAGACTGAGATCACACTCCTCTCCAAGCCTGGCTTCTTTCTTGAGGGGCGTACAGATCCAGCCACATGACATTTCAGTCTCTGGACTAAAACCCTTGAGGATTTACTAAATGCACCCTTTGAATTTTTCCAGAAAACACCTTTTCAACCCAAATATCTGTGTGTGCAAATTCCAGCAGAAACCTGCACATCAGCTTCAGACTCGTGGTGAATTAGGAGTTAAATTGCTACTGCAAAGCAATTTTATCTCTGTGTCGGGCAGAGGCTGAAACTGAGTCATGTGTGCATATTTGGATACGTCACACCCTCTCCTGTAGGAGACAAAGAACAAATTAGCTCCTTACCATAAACCACATGCTTACAGGATGCTCCTGGAGGACAGATCAATCACTGTGTAGTCCCTTACAGGAAGAGGGGAAAAAAAGCCCCACAAAACAGCCCCTGAGATGAACTAGACCAGCACCGTTGTTTGGCTAGCTGGATTTCAGAGACTACAATGAAGACACTGCTTTTCACTGGACTGCTCTCTCTCACCTCCAGTCTTTGCACAACAGGTGAGTTATGCAGTATCTATTCCCTATTTTAGTCAATAACATGGCCTTTTTGGTAATGCTGACCTGAAATGGGTTGCACATGCATCATACAGAAAACTATACCCTAGGAAGTCTTATTTAAAGCAGATTTTTATTCTTTAATTTCAGTGACACCTTACCTCTCCCCAGTCATTTTCTATAAACAATTTAAGTGAACTTCATGCACTTACTGAAGACATCTTTTATCTAGGATTTCTGTGGTTATATGGTAATTTTAAACCTGCAGAGTCTTGTTCTTCCTGCCTTAAAATGTTCAACAGAATTAGAACTTCGCAGATGGTGTTACTAGAAGGAAATGCTCAGATAGCTATTACGATTAAAATAACTAAAGGAAATGATCAAATAAGCCTCTTTTTATTTTTTCCTCTCTGAAATTAAAGGTGTTTTCAAACCAGGCTCTTTTTGAAACGCTGGTGTGCATAT
>NW_008654432.1:44496-45172 GCF_000695815.1 Acanthisitta chloris | reverse complement strand
TAACTGTTGGGTTGTTGCAGACTGGTGGTATTTCCAATCCTGTATCTTTTTCCCCCCTGATATTTACAGGCTTTTAGAATTAAATTTTATGATTTTATATCTGAAGGAAACAATTTTCAGTGAAGGGAAGAGAATTTAGTCAGCTGAAGTTGAAAATATTTCATTGTGACACAGTATTTGCCTTGTTCAGAAGGAAATTTATTTCAAATTCAATGTGCAATGAGAGCTTGAAAAAAATTACATATTGTCAAGTGCATCCATTCGAGTTGTTGAGTGATTGCTTTCACTACTGAAATATAGAGTTGCAATTGGAGTGAAGCAAATAATTCTTTTGACTCTTCAGCTGTGCCAGAAGGTACCTGCTCTAACTTTTGAGAAGAGTAGTGGTTTTTCATTTAGTTATTCCAATTTATCCTTCTTCAGTATAGCTAACCTGTGAGACAGCAGAGTCTTAGGCACCTGTAAAGAAGCTCTAGCCATCTTGGCCCAGAATGCACTACAGCTCAAAAGCCCCTTTTAGGAGATATATCCCAGATGTATGGCTAAGTTGTAAGTGCTGCTAGTTTTCAGACATGTGCCAGGAACTCAAGTTTAGTCAAATGGAAGAATATATAAAATATCCTTCTATAAACCTTTCAGATGTTGGGTAAAACAATAATGCTCCAGAAAATAGCAA
>NW_008654432.1:0-44471 GCF_000695815.1 Acanthisitta chloris | reverse complement strand
AGGGAAATCGTTACATTAAATATTGTTAATCACTTCTTATGCAATATTTTTTCTGAATATTCTGAAGAAAATGACTGCTATAAAGAATCAGACTAAATTAGCATGCAGTTATGTAATAAGTCCAACAGTCCTTGAAAATGTCTTACAAACAGAAGTATGGAAAACTTAATATTTTAAAGTCCATGTAATATATTCTTGTTTTTTTTAATTCGTGCTTTTTATTTACGTATATGAACATAGACATGTAATTGTAAATTTATTTATGTTAAAAAATCATTAGCTATAGAAGTTACTCAATGAAATGAGTTATTTTTAAATAATTAGCTGTATGTGTGGCAAACAATCAACATGCCCATTGTAAAAGGTGGCTTGCAGTTCACACTACATAATTGGTCCTCGAACTGCACAGTTCTTTCTCTCTTTCTTGATTATATATATTTATTAATATGTATTGTAAAAATACAGAATCAACTGAATCAACTGAATCAACTGAATTATTGATTCACATCTATTTGTCAGTTTGCTGCTCCCGAAAGTGACACATTTATAGCATGGGCTTGTGGCCATATATGGAAAAGAAAGTTCTCTGTGAGGTTTCTGAAACTGTTTATGAAATCTGTGGGTTACACCTACACCTGAACAATGCTTTTGACTTCAGAAACCATATAGTTAAGATCAAGAATAATAAGGTACTTTGTGTTTTGGTGATGGACAACATGGAAAAAAAGGATAAATCTTTTGTGGCAAAGGGTAAAGATAAATCAAAATAGGATATGAGGTAGAATTTTAACTTTGGACTTCAAAAATGGAAAATTAGTTATCCAGCATACAGCTCAACATTCTGTTATTTCTAGAAGAAGGTTGACTATAACATAAGAAATATTGTTTTAGAATAAATTTTTATAAGATATTTGTTCTTTCTTGTTAGAGAAGAAAACAGAGATTTTTCCTTTAATATTGACTGCTTTGTGGCCAGTTAAAGAAATATGATCTCCTTGCTGTTCTTACTGAATAAATACAGCTGCACAGATGTTTTTGATCTGCATGATGAAACAGGATTACCTAAAATGTGGTATCTCATTTTGATAGCACTGAATGCATTTGTGAAATATCATTTGCGCCAACAACAAGAGTCACTTCCCTGGTTTCTTTGCTATTTGGCATAAAGGTACCTATGAGAGTTTGAAGCCAGATCAACAAGAAAGTTGCATGATGCTTTTCATTGCTTTTCTGTTAAATATTTAGGTATTTTCCTTATAATTAAAGTTCTAAAAAAATAGTTAACATATCCAGTTTCATAAAAAGTTACTCCTACAAGAAGTGAATGTACAGTAGTGAACATTACTCTAACCTCCTACCCAGCTTGTTATGACAGAAATGATTATTACTCACAAATAAATAGCTTTGGATTACATATCCAAATAAGTCATACAGCAGGTATCTCTTTTCTTTATGACCTATTATCTCTGGTTTACATGAAGAAAAGATTAGCATTAAACTTTGTCATTATGGAATGGCATGGCATATAATTCAATTTTATTAATGAGATCTCACCATTTTTCCATTTTATCCAAAATTTCATTACTGCATTGCATCAGGCATATCTTCCAGATTTTCATAAGAATTCAGGATTAAGAGGCATGCAATTTATAACGATGAAATTTTACCAAGTTAGAATGCGTTTGCTTTATAAGCTCATTCTTTAATTTTTCATGTTACATATTCAAATTATGATAAATTTAAAATTAAAAAATCAGTTTATTTAAATTACTGTTTATGATTCTCCCACACCAAGACCACATCTGTCAGTATCTAAAAAAATTTTTTACATTTAATCTAAACATAGGCGCAAGCATTCCTTTAAAACTAATTAATTAAAAAAATAACAATTTGCATTTCAGAACAAATTTCTCTGGAACTTCTAATTCAATGGAGAATTACCAAGAGAAGTAGTCACTATTAGTTCAGATTATAATGCTCACAACAGTTTTGACTATGATGTTCCCATTAAAAAAGCTCGTAATAAGAAGTCAAGGTAAAGCAGAAAGACCTTAGGAAGCAAGAGATAGTTGCCTCAGTAGTAAATTTGTAGCAGGAAATTCCAGTACATTCAGTAACTTCAGAAAATTTTAGTGTCAAAAATTCTTATTGTTCCTAAGAATAATTTCTCAAAACCAGGGTTGAAATCAGTGGCCTGTGTTATAACACTGCCAAAGACATGCAAAATAAACAACACTATCTGGTAGGCAAATTTTTTTTAATTTTCTTTTAACCTAAAAGGTAAAAGTGTTCTCTAAAAGGTGTTTGGTAAATAGCAACTTATACAATTATAAATCTTTGCTTTGTTCAGTGTTATGCTTAATTTGCATACTTTCATTTTGTGCTTTCTTGTGTAAATATCTCTGTCATTCAGGTAATTTAAAGCCTCCATCAAAAATGGCTTTAAGCCTCTGTAGTTGAAAGCTATAAAGTGAGGCCAACAATTGCAAAGTCAATGATAAGATACAATTCTTTTATAAAAATTAAGAACATCTAAGCTAATCCTGTGATTTTAAAGCAGAACAATTGCCTTTTAATCAAGTCTTACAATGCTGTTTTTCTTTTGTAATTATCTGTACACATCTATGTAAGGTTGTGGAACATTGCAGTACCCAAAGAGAATGACATGAGCTACAGACCATAACTCTGAGCATCTTGTCTGGAACTATCAAAATCTCAAGCTAACTCAGCTGAAATGTTGAAATAGAGTAGAAGCCTTGTTCCACGGGTAAGGTGATCAGAAAGAGACTTGGAAAACCTACACAAGAACATAGGGAAGAAATATTCTAATGATAGGAATAAGCTTAAAAAAATCACCTTTGGAGTTTATGCACCTTGCAATGTGGTGGAGGCTATGACTCACTCTTCTCGGAAGCTTTGCAGCCCATTGCTCAGCTAGTCACATCTGTTCCTGCTGTACACTCTCCACCTTGCCTCCTTCCACAGAACACGATGCAAAGCTTCACTTCAGGGGAAGCAGAGTAAACCTGTAGGATATGACAGGCTGAAACATTGATATGTATCTGGAAAATACAGCCACTTTGGTATTCTCTTGTCATTTTTTTGCATCTTATGAGGGCAGTTTTGGTCTCCGAGCACCTAATCATGCAATTTACTCAGCTGGATGTGAAGTCCTCAATGAATTTTGTGAGAGCTGGGAAGACACTGTGCAACATCTGAAGAATCAGTTGAATTCTGAATATATAATGTACACTGTGATATATAATGTCACTGTAATGTGACACATTTTTTATTATAAAATTGGCTTCTGTGGTTTTCAGTATATAGGGCACTTTTCTGTCTGCTTAACTGAAGGTTCAGGCAAAGCACCAGCACCTATATTCAAATTTTCATTTTCTTTTAAGATTACAAAATCTAAGTATTTAAAGAATGTATGTTGGTATTGGTGGCTCTTTTAGGAAATACCTGCACAAATAATGCAATCACATATTGCACAAAAACTGAGCAGTGTGCAAAGAGCATAAGCATCTGAATCACCTGATTTCTGCAGGGTACTCTGAAGCTTATATGATGAAGCTGATTTCTTTTTAAAATCAAGTTAAATTCTTTAAATAGTAATGTTTTACACTCTGGAAGTGTTGGACTGCTTAACGTCAATGGAGAATAAACAAAATGGAAGTTACACAGTGTTGTGATGGAAATTATGACTCTGCCAGTAAAGGAATGTCAGAGTATTTCATTTCGACTTTTCTTGGTAGACACACTTAACACCACTAAGGATAAAATTACTTTTTAATTTACAACTTATCTCTCTGCACTTTCTGTAGTGGTCAGAGTTCCCTATTATAATTCCTCCCTAAGGCTATATCTTAAAGTTTTACTTCAGCTGCCATTTTAAATTAACTTTTAAGAGCATGCAGAGAGGAAAACCTCTCTATTCCTCAGTGGCTCTCAAAACCGTAAGTTCCAGCAGGATTATGCATTAGAGAAAACCTTGAACTGTTTTTCTTAAGACCCTGGTGCTTACTTAGTCACTGTACTGTTCAACTCTGTTTATATTTTGTTCAGAGTCATTAAAATCCCAGACACATGTGCTCCTATGTATTTCCATGCATGGAGGATTGTGAGGACTTACAGAAAAGAGTGAAAAAGACATATTGTGTGAATTGCTACTCAATGCCAGTGTGCATGAACTGCTGCTTACCTGGCATTTGACTGTCCTTTTTTGTTTGCTGTTCTAGTTTTGCCATTATGTAGCCAAAGGAAGAGCAAAGAGGGTTTGAAGCATGAAAATTTAGTATCTTAATCATTGTTCCCCTGCTACCAAAATATCTCTGATTTGCTTCCATGTCTATTGACTTTCCAGTCTAGTGATTTTGTTTCGGTGTCTGCATCAAATATTTAATTGCTATGGTTTTAACATACAGCAGATGCAATGTAAGTGAAAACTAAGCATAATTGGGGAATAAGCACAGCAAAGAATGGTACAGTAGAAGTGCAAGCAAGAATAGGAATGTTGGAAAGAGAATGAAGAAGTAAGCAGGAAAGAGCAGAAAAATTCAGGGTAATTTGAAGTTTGACAAGATATGTAATGACTGATAAAATAAATTATAGTTACATAAAAATCCTTTGATTTTTGGGGGGAGGGGGAGGGGTAATCAGGTGTTATCTGACATCTTACAGTAGTTTCTATTCTCTTTCAAGGGGACAGTTCTCTACAAATTTGCATGAACTCTAGCTTGGCGTGCATGAATGCACCTAGGGTGCAAGCTGGAATTCTGTGGACTGATATGTAAACACATGTGCAAACCCTTTTGTTGGTGTCTTTGCCTGTTTTGTTTGTTTGTTTGCTATATACAATACTGAGAACCTACAACAAAGGGATAGTGAATTGAGTTGATAATATTTGTACTTGGTATCGAGAACTTGTGAAACAAAGGTCTTTTTAAAACAATGTTCTCTATACAGGGAAATTTCTTTTTTGCAAGGCACCTGCAGCGCATTTGTTCCTCTGTGTTACTTTCAGTGTCTTTGCATTGGTTTGTGTTGAGTTGGGCTTGGGGTATTTTAATTCTCCAGAGGTATTACTGCCTTCTCATGGTTAGAAAGTAATCCTCTTATCCCCAAGAGGATCAGTAGGCTGGAATAGACTGGACATGAGTGAATGCTGCCCTAGTTAGCATAAAATTGGAATTTTCTTGTACAGGCTTTCTTTGTGGCTATTTTTCTGTGTCTAGCCATGAGTCCTCCTAGTTTCTTTGGCTCAGTTTCTGTTTGATAGTGATTTGTTGTTTGCTTTAGTGATCCCTCTGCAGAGACAGAGAGAATGCCTCAAAGATTTATCTTTTAATCTTTTTCATCCTTAGGAGCAGAAAATTCTGTTACCATGTCTAAGGACAGTAAGACTGATTGGGGCCTATAGATAGCAGTTTTATGCTTTATGATAGAGAACACAAATGTGTGTGTGTGTATATATATATATATATACACACACACATATATATAGATATATAAGATGAAAAACTAGAATCCAGTCTGTGTTTGGGAAAAAAATGCTTCCCTTAATTTTATTAGCTGACCCTTTTTTAAATTCGCAAACTGAACTGGCAACTGGCAAGTTCTTGTCAGATAAGTATTTATATTGAGTACTTTCTTATTCATTTCGTTTTGATGTAATTGACAAAAGAAACTCACGTTAAGTAATCCTCCCCTTTTATCAACACATAGGTTAAAAAAATACACTTAGAAAAGGAAATAGAATATAACTAAGTCTACTCCAGTGTTCTTAATTTCAAATAACTGAGCTCTTGCCAATTGTGAAGGTGAATTCTTTTTTCCACAATAAACAGTGCAGTCCCACACCAGGCCTGTTTCCCATGCATCAAGCATCACTCTAATGATAGCTGAGGTAATTTGGTATTGAATTGCTTACTTATGTGTTTTTCTCTGTGCAGACAGTGTCTGATGTAGCAGGTCAGGACTCGTTTTCAGTGGTGTATCACTGATGTGATGCAATGAGTCTCAGCCCCAACCAGTGCTGAGGAAGAGGTCCCACTTCTTGAAGCTGAACATGTATACGCATGAATCAAAGGACAATGTAGAACTTGTCCTCCTAGGGAAACAGTTTGCTTACTAAATGTCATCTGACAAAAAAAATATATAAATGGATTTGTTATTTTAGGTTCTTAAGCTTATGACAGTTTCTTAAACATTTTGTGAGCGTGGAATTTGGGAGACAATAGAAAGCCATACCATTTGCATGAAAGTAAAACAGGATCTGTCTGAGAAAATAATTAGGCATGGAGGAGAGGTTTTCTTTTGCAGAATGTTTCTGGAAAGGAAAGAAAAATAGAACTAATGGTTATGTAGGGCCTCATATTACAGGCTCTGGTCTGTGATTGTCTAGAAATTGAATTAACCTCTCTCTTGTGCATACTGTTTAAAATGTAACTTAGGAAAGACTGCACAGAGGTTAGGACTCTGAAGGTCTAATAATCCAAAATAGTAGCAGAGGTTCTCACACTGGGAGAAGGGACAACTTGTGACAAGAGAGGAAAGGAGGCAAAGAGGGGGAAGAAAATGTTAATTTTGGCAGTAGAGCTGACAGAATAGATTTGTCTCCAAGGCAAATAGTTGTAAAAGTAGGCCAAAGGGGTCTACTGAGTAAACAAATGGAAGTTTGTTGGTTCTTTCCAAAAAGGATACTTTCTATGTGCACTGTCTGGGCGACAGAAACCAGAAAATGAACTTGTTAGTCTTTTAATAACAGAAGACAATTGCATATGGTTTTAATGCCACTATCAACTTTTTTTTGCCTTCAGGAATAAAGGTTCTATTGTTCATAAACACAGAGGGCTTGCCTGCGATTATGGTGTTATTAAGGGGAATTGTGTTATGTGTAAACCTGTTAGGTTTCTTAACACCATTCTAAATAAGCATGATTTCAAGTCTTTCAATCTAATATTTTCAGCAGAATGTTTTAAAACATTTTTTTAGTTTATGCTAATTAAATGAAGGTTACTAATTTAAAAAAAAGAAAGAGCAATAAAAGTGAGGCAGTTTATTTCTAAGGACTCCTGTTATTTTGTGGCATCTGTCATCCTGTAAGTGCTGCATGCTTTTCCTAAGTAGGTAGGGAGTGTTCTGTAACTCCTTGGGGTTATTTTGGTTTGGGGAGGTAAAGTCATCTGACAGGAAGGAAAAAGAGTTTAATTCTGAAGTATTACTGGGATGTAAATGCAAACCTTCTTTCATAGATGCGTACAAACCAAAGAAAAAAAATGCAACAAATTTTTGAGGCAAATTTAAAGGATTTGAAATTATTTTTTAAAATTCTGTCATCATTTAGTTTGAATTGACTTTGTTATTATGGGGTGAGAAGAAGGGAAGAAAAAGTGCTAAAGATCAGAGTGGGTTTGCGGGACTGGAGAGGGAGAAACAAACTTGGCAAGTCTGGGCAAAATCTGTTTTCAGGACATAAAGACAATTTGAATGCAGAAGGAAGGCTGCTCCCTAATGATTTTCCTTTAGGGACTGTCCAATCTACCCCCCTCACAAAAATGCTGTGCAGCCCCTGTAAAACAAGAATTATCCACTTCTCATACTTGCTGGGCTGCTAGAAATACAGGTAAATCAGGGTGTAGCCTATGAGAATAGGACTACTTGATATGAGGGAATCAAACAGAAAAAAGACAGGAACTGGTACCTTCATAGCAGCAATGTGGACTGAGAACACATACTAGCTCTTCAGACAGCCTACATGAGAAAATGCAAACATAAACAAAATATGCTGTGCTTTTACCTAGTAATATGTCACCTCAGATAAGTGTCTGTTTTGCCTGTACCTAAATCCAGCACGTTTGTTGGGGTGTGTCTTTTTGATAATGTACATAAATACATAAAAATCCAGGGCTAGAAACCTTGTTTATGTTCCTGATTTAAAACAAGAGTAAACCTATTTAACGCTTACCAACATGGTATCTGTACCATGGGATTATATTAAGCTGATGGGGCACAATGGACAAAAATCACATTATCACAGAATTGGTAAGGTTGGAAGAGACCACAGTAGGTTATCTGGTCCAACCTCCCTACTCAAGCAGGGTCATCCTACAGTACATGGCACAGGACTACATCTAGGCAGTTCTGGAATATCTTCAGTAAGGGAGAATCCACAGCCTCTATGGGATATCCGTTTCAGTGAAGGGTCACCCACACAATAATGTTCTTCCTCATATTCAGGTGGGGCTTCCTATATATCAGTTTCTGCCTCTTGCCTCTAGTCCTATTGCTTGGCACCACTGAGAAGAGCCTGGCTTCATCCCCTTGACACCCTCCCTTCAGATAATTATAGGCATTGATGAAGTTCCCTCTTAACCATCTCTTCTCAAGGCTGAACAGGCCCAACTCCCTTAGCCTTTCTTTGTAAGAGAGAAGCTCCAGCCCCTTAATCATCTTTGTTGCCCTCTGCTGGACCCTCTCCGGGATCTCCATGTCTCTCCTGTACTGGAGAGCCCAGAACTGAACACAGCACTCCAGATGCAGCCTCACCAGGGCTGAGTAGAGGGGCAGGATCAACTTGCTCAAGCTGCTGCCAAAGCTCTTCTTGGTGCATACCAGGATACCATTGGCCTTCTTGGCCTCAGAGGTATACTGCAGGCTCATGGACAGCTTGCTGTCCACCAAGACCCCCACAGATCTGCTTTCCAGTTGGTCAGAAAGCACCAGTCTGTACTGCTGTATGGGGTTATTCTTTCCAAGGTTCACGACCTAGCATTTGCCTTTGCTGAATTTCAGACAGTTCCTCTCTGCCCATCTCTCCAACATGTTGAAGTTCTTCTGAAAGCCAGCACAGCATTCCGGGATATTGATAACTCC
Source organism: Acanthisitta chloris (assembly GCF_000695815.1). Taxonomy (NCBI): domain Eukaryota; kingdom Metazoa; phylum Chordata; class Aves; order Passeriformes; family Acanthisittidae; genus Acanthisitta; species Acanthisitta chloris. The sequence goes on along the minus strand of NW_008654432.1, from coordinate 35,594 downwards.
TCCCACACTTCTGTACTCAGTGAACTTGCTGAGAAGGCACCTACCCCTTCATCCAAGTCATTGATGAGCAAGCTAAACAATACTGGGCTCAGTATGATCCTTGGGGCACACCACGAGTTACAGGCCTCCAACTATACCCTGTGCCACTGTTACAAATTCAAACATTCTGTGTGGACAGTCAATGAGTATTGGATAGAAGAAAGCGGCAAGTTATATTGAAATGGATTAGAATGTGGTCAAAGCAGCAAATACATAAGATATGCAGGAAACAATTCTACCAAAACCAGGAGAGGGAATAGTTTTAAACTGTATCTAATCAGGACAAGGAATAGTTCCAAATTGTAGGTGTGTGCAATTTTCTTAGCATTCAGAAATATCTGGCTACCTTTTAAACAAAGTTTATTCTAGCAAGTTATTTCATTGTGAATGCCATTAAACACTTCAAAGCACCATGTGCTTATTTCAGTAGCAATTTAGATTTTTGCAGCAGAATGTAATGTCTTCTTGCGTGCGATGAGCCTGAACCAATCCTTTATATTCTTTTTTCTTTGTCTTTCTAAATGTGTGTGGGCTGCAGATGGTTCTGTGAAGGAAAAGAACTCCAGAATTCCCCTGACATTCAGATCCGTTCTGAAAGTGGAGGACTCCATTCACTAATTATAGCAGAAGCCTTTGAAGACGACACTGGACGCTATACTTGTCTGGCCTCTAATTTCATTGGTTCAGATAGTACATCAGCTGAAATATTCATTGAAGGTAAGAGGTAAAATAATAAGATACTTGAGGCATACAGAAAAAATAACTAAGCTGATGTTTACTTTTGGTTCTGCATGTTAAGATTGCATTTGCTATGGTGGTATTTCTACGGTGTTCCTCTGCGTTCCCTTAACACAACACATTTTGAACATCACATCATATTCATTCAGGTATTTCAAGGAACCTCACAGCAGTCAGTGGGTAGGTTGCTATTTATTTAGGGTACAAATGAGATAAAGAATGGAAATGGAGAAATAAACAGCCTTTAGCATATGGTTAGCTTTTAAGCAGCACCTTCTGTAAATCACTAGTCATTTGACTAGTGATACCAATGATGATTTTCATGGTAGTAATAATCCCCGTCTCAGTTCTGAACTCTCTGCCAGTGCAAATAAATGTGACTGCCCCAAATGAGTCTTCTTCAGTCACGTGTAAATGTATTATAATCCTTTATCTTTGGTACACTGATTTTAAGTCAGGTTAAAGTAAGTCACACTGATTTTGACCAGGATCAACAGCTAGTTACTGTAAAAATATTTCTGGACTCCAAAATTAGTCATAATTCAAGTATTTTTTTCTCCAAGAAAAGTTAATAATGACCATGAGTAGAATTATTAAATTATTTTTAGTGGATAACTGCATTTTAGGCAAGATTATATTTTCTTATTACTGATTTTTATTTTAATTCATACGTATTTCAAACATTTTTATAATATGTATTCTTTTACAAGTTTAGTAACTCATTAAAATTAATCTAAATGGCCAATTGAAAGAGTAAAACAAATTAACATAAGAAATAGTCATAACTAATCTGAATAATGCCATATCAAAATTATTAAATAGCTTTTGATTAACAAAGCAACAAACTTTTCACTATAAATTAGCTAAATAATGACATATGTGCCTGTATAAGATTTCTTTCATCATGCCTTTTATTCTCAGAACTTTATTATGTCACATTGGGATATATTAGCAAAATCCCCAAGATTTTTCTGAATCTTACAAATTCCACTAAGACAGAAGTAAGCATGATCTCAGACATACTCAGATGTAGTATAAATATATAATGCTTTATAAAGTGATAATGACAGAAACAACAGTAAAAAAGAAACAGCAAGGTAGAGAGAAGGAGTAAAACAATTCCTTTTTGACATCTGGCAGCCTTGCTATGTGGCAATGCTACCTTGAAGTTTTACAGCATGTTGCTTTGAAAGACAGGCAATTGCACGAGTCAATAGGCTCCTCCCCTACAATCTTTAAGGAAAACAGATTGTCATACAAGCATTGCTCTGGACATTAACTGTCCTGATGACACGGATGCCTCATACCTTTTTCGTGCAGGAGGCCCAGCCACACAAGACCTGGTTACTTGCTGTTCATAAGAAATACTTTCATGTAGATCCACTTTGATGACTTGACATTGCTTTTCTTTTCTTACCTTTTCTGTGCTACTTGTTGCTTTGATTTTTTTGTAGAATAAACTTTGCAAATAAACAGGGTGCTTGGGGATCTCAGTCCAAGCTTTGTTTGATTGGAATTGGTCTATGCTATACTATGCATATTGATTATGACTTGCTTATGATTTGTATTACAAATACAGCTATCCATATTTATGCACTGCATGAATGTCTAGAATAAATGTGTGAGGTATCTGTTGTTAGGAAAACTTAAGATAAAGGGAATAAATACTTTCATATTCTTTTCTTTAAGTGACCTCAGGGTATTGCCAAACACATACACTATATCAAGTCTTTCACTGGCAAGTACATAAATTTTATGTATAGGTTAATACAAATAGTCTGAAAGAAGGAGAACATGGGCAGCAAGTTTAGTCTGAAAATGTCTTGCTATATTGAGTTGCTCTTAATTAAGGTTGATTTGTTATCTCTGTATAAGCCATATGTTTGCTTGAACTTTTAGTTTTAGCATTTAAGTAAATAAAATTATACTTTTCCAGTAAAGCAGTAGTAGTCAGCATTTTTTCTTCCTTTTTGGCCATATTTGCTTCAATATGAAGGAAGACAGCTAAGAGCCTAGGGAAAACAGTTTGCAATTAAATTGGCATGGTTATGATTTCTGTAAGTGTCTAAAATAAATAGTTACAATCTTTATCAGATAAGAAAAATTGCAGCAGTTTATTACAGAGACTTTTCAATTCTTGCAGTGAAATGCAAAAGTATCATAGGTTTTTCTTTGGAATGTAAACATTAAATAAACCAGTAAAAGGATGTAAGATTATTGAAAACACTTTCTTTTCCAGGTGCCAGTTCTACAGATTCAGAGGGTGAAAGTTTAATTTTCAAATCAAAATCTGGAGCTATGCCACAGTAAGTGTGCAAAGTAGTACCAATGTCATGCAAATGTTCTTAATAAGGGACACTGGAAAATCTTTGGTAGTTTAAATCCGAATAAGCACCTGAGGTATATTTGTGTATGTTTGATCTTTTCTCCTTCTCTCTTATGATATAAATGTGTAGAAGTAAAGCTGTAGATTGCATTAATGTGCTTGCTCTGTCTGAGAAGTCTGGCCTTACCTTGACAAAAATTTTGTTAATACCAACTTTTCACATTCAGAAGTAACTTGAAGCTAACCAAGTCTTCATTTGTAATTACCCAATCCAGTGCCTCCAAAGAAATACGTAGAGGACCACAATTAAAGAAAAAAAATTTAGTTTGTATCTTAAGTCAGTACTTTTTATGGTGTGTGGAAGTGTAAATTAGCCAAAGATTGTGTTCTACTCAAGCTTCCTCCAATGTTGATCTTTTCAGTTGATAATGACAAATATATAGAAAATACAAGGTGGCTTAAGGCTAACTAACTAATATATTCTCATTTCTGATCTTATAAAGTGCTTGATGTTTTCTTTTCTTTCAGGGCCCAAAAGAAAACCACCTCTGTTTCCCTGACAATAGGATCTTCTACACCAAAATCTGGAATCACCACAGCTGTAATTCAACCTATCTCTGTGCCCAGTCAGCAGGTATTTTTAGACACCCATTTTTAAATTAGTAAAATATTTCAAATTTTCTTTCAAAATTTGTAACTCTTGAAAAACTCTGTCATTTTGAGGATTTATATGGCTGAATTACAAATTTACATTACTATAATAAAAATGATGATCATAAAAAATTAAGTATATATCCAGCAAATGGGGCATAAAAGTGCCCCATACATATGGACTCTTACACGGTGTGTATCAACAGAGCATGTGAGCAGCAAACTGATCCGGTGATGATGAAAATTACAGCATATATCACTTAATAATGACTTATTCCAATCCCAAAAGGATGTAATACAAATAAATCCCTGCAATATTTTTTAGCGAAAGTTTTAAATTTTGTAATTAAATTTAGTATTGTTGTCATTTCTCTGAGTCTTTCAGAGAAAAGTAAATTTTACCATCTACAAGTTAAATGTTCACTCATTTTAGATAAGTCTTTAATGCCACTGTGGCTGACTTAGAGTTTGCATATAAATTATAAAATACAAATGTAATAAAAATCTGTTAACCTGTACACGGTAAATTCTTTTCCATTCCTTTAGCTAACCTTGATAAGCTTTTAGGTACCTGGATTTATTTATTACTACATCAGTCGAGGGATGTAGAAACTGGAGAAGCAAAAAATGTTTCAGTGCAAAAGATTTACTTGAATGACATTAACAGGAGTCAAACTCTCAAAATACTGTTGAGCAAAGACAGTTGGATACAAAATTCTCATAGGAAGTGTAAAATTGTTCAAAGCTTGCATTTTGATTTTAGAAATATAACAGATGTGAAATAGTGATGTCACTCAAGAAACATGGTAGAAAGAGAACACCATAATAAGACTGCACATGTGAGAGTTTGCATTATTGCATAGATATATGGAGGCCACATCACTGATACTAGTATTCTTTCCATTGAATAGCACTCTTGCATTGTTTTGCAGATTCAAAGTCCTACTTCATACCTGTACCGTCTGGATGGACCCAAGCCTATCTATTCTACACCAATTTTTACAAAGGTATGTTTTATCCATCATGATTTTTATATCATAGTCCTATAGTGCAGAAGAAAATACCAAAATTACATATCCTAATGAAGGAAGGTTCAAGCATGTTAAAACATTTACAGTTTTCACTGTATTTTTCAGCATTAATAACTTCCTAAGAAAATACTTTTCCACAGCAACCATGAAGTTCTTATACATACTCCCCTATTAAAAACACTAGTATAATTACATGAGTGTTCTGTGTTTGTCTTATGCCCATGACTGTTCTCCATTGCTAAATCTTTGTAAAATATAGCAAAATAAGTACCAATTACACATCATAGTCATGATAAAGTCTCGTTCACAATAACTTATCTATGGACAAGAACAAATAACACCAGCTTTTTAACTTTGCTTTATAAAAAAAAAAATCCAAGCAGTTCAGATGTTCTTCATTGGGATGTCTTGTAAAATGTAAGGTAAGAATCATAGAATCATTTAATTTGGAATTGACCTTTAAGATCACCAGGTTAAACTGTTAATCCAGCACTGCCAAGTCCACCACTAAACATGCTCCTAACTGCCACATCTACACATCTTTTAAACACCTCGAGGGACTCAACCACTTCCCTGGGCAGCCTGTTCAATGCCTGACATTTTCATGAAGAAATTTTTCCCAATATCCAATCTAACCCTCTCCTGGCGCAACTTGAGACCATTTCCTCTTGCCCTATTGCCTATACTTGCAAGAAGAGACCAACTCCCATCTCGCTTCAAATTCCTTTCAGGTAATTGTAGAGAGCAATAGAGTCCCCATGAGCCTTCTTTTCTCCAGGCTAAACAACCTCAGTTCCATCAGCTGCTCCTCATAAGATTTGTGTTCTAAACTAGTCACCAGCTTTGCTGCTCTTCTTTGGACACATTCCAGCACCTCAGTGTTTTTCCTCTAGTGAGGGGGCCCAAAACTGAACACAAGATTCAAGGTGTATCCTCACCAGTGATGAGTAAAGGGGCCAAATATCTCCCCAGTCCTGCTGCTCACACTATTTCTGATACATGGTCCTTCTTGAAGGGAAATTTTGATTCAGTATTTCTTGAGTAATTATTTACATCCATATTTATCTTCACACTCATCCCTAATCAAACTTAAGAACTGAGAATTATGTAGCAGCAAAAAGAAGGATGACATATTTCCCTAATCAATAAAATGTAACTTTCATTAAAAATATTATCTACTTGTCCCCCAAACTATAATTTCCATAGTAATAATTATTATTTAATCACTATTTGTTGAAGTCAAAATGAAGAATTGTAAGTATTTCTGGTTATTACTTCAGAAAAACATTTGATTAAAAACTAATATGGACCAGGAAGCAGTTTTGCCTAGAGATAAGAGTAAGACCTGCTCTCCACAACTGTCTAGCTTGGCTCCATCATATTCCTTTCTCACATCAAGAAAGATCTGATTCTGTCCCTCATAGTTCTGCATCCATTCTGCATGTGTCACAGAAGAGTGAATAGTGGAGGTGCGACAGATTAGAGAATGTGGTTACTGCAAGGTCACAAGGCAGGCAACTTCCTAGTAAGAGTGGGAAGCAGAGAAATCCATCCCTCATCCAGAAACTAGCAAAGCAATCAAAATGCCTCTGTTTTTTCCTAATCCCCATATCTCTTGTCCCTGAAATCCATTATTAACTGGTTTAAGCCAGGAACATACCAAACCAAAACAACTTTAATTACAGAAGAAATTAACCAAATATGAAGAGCAGAATATATAATTAATCCAGCTTCCTGATGTACATTTATTTCTATACAAACTTTGCAGAACAACCCAATGATTTTTATGTTTCCATATAACAAAATTATTATGTATTTGATCAGATAGAAATCTATGAAGAGTAACTGGGGATAACTCTGAACTTCGACCTAACTTCAAGTGCTTTGCTGCATCAAGGTCTAAAACTCTTAAACTGGAAAGGACATGATACAATCAGTATACAGTCTTTTTATGGTCTTATAGTCTTTATTTAGACTACATAGGCTTTATAGTCTTATATATAGTCTTTTTAGATAAAGTGGCTATCACCTCTCAATTCTGTTACTTAGAATACTGTATTTCTCCTCTCTCTCAGTAGTTCTTCATGGAAGATTTAGAGTTTTCCTGAAATTTTTCAGATGTATATAAGAATTTATTACAGCCATAATACTGTCTCAGAAGCTATCGATACAATAGTTAATATATCCTAGTCACATTTGTGTCATCTAATTTTGCTTGGTTTGTTATATATGGCTCAGAGGAAAAGCAACTCCACCTTCTAGAGCTGGACTTGAAAGCAGCACAGCTACTCTCTCAGGATCAAGTCAATCAATATGTAGTTAGTTCCAGAATTTTCATTCCACCTTGTAGAAGAAGAATGAAAACTGAAAGCTCAAACTGCATCTATCTGCTTGTGTTAGTTTGAGGAATTAAATACTCCTACACCTTTTCCATCTTTGGTCTTAATAAGAATGCATTTGAAAATAACCTATTCAGTCATTTTTAACTATATAGATGATATATTAAATTTAATCAGAATGAAAGAAAATATCTATTGCAAAAGCATAATGGCACAATAAAATAAAGTTGAATTACAAAGGGAAGAAAAGACTCCTTTTAATAATGTAAAATGCTCCTGGTTCATTTGAATTGTGCTTGTTATATTTCAGGAGCTACAGAACTCCACAGCATCTGAGGGACAAGTTGTGGTATTGGAATGCAGGGTCAGAGGACCCCCTCCCATTCATGTTAAGTGGTTTCGACAGGGCATTGAAATTCAAGATTCTCCAGACTTCAGAATTCTCCAAAAAAGTAAGACAATGCCATGGTTTAACTTCAGCCAGCTTCTAAGCACCACACAGACAGACACTCCCTTTTGTGTGTTCAGGGAGCCAATTGGAAAAATGAGAAAACTCGTGTGTTGAGATAAAGACAGTTTAATAGGGAAAACAAAACTGCACAAGCAAAGCAAAACAAGGAATTTGTTCAGCACTTCCCACAGGCAGGAAGGTGTTCAGTCATCTCCAGGAAAGCCAGGCTCCATCACACATAACAACTGAGTTGACAAACACCATAACTTTGAATGTAGCACCTTTCTTTCTTTATCCCCTTGCTTTATACACTGAGCATGATGCCATATGGTATGGAATATCCCTCTGGTCTGTGCAGGTCATTTTTCCTAGCTGTGTCCCCTCCCAGCTCCTTGTGCACCCCCAGACTTCTCACTATCAGGGTGCTACAAGAAGCAGAAAAGGCCTTGATGACGAAAACATCACTGTATCATCAATGCTGTTTTAAGCACAGATACAAAACATATCCTCATATGTTCTACTGTGAAAAAACTTCACTCTATCCTAGTCAAGCACATTCTTCACACTTTATTCCATACCATTTATGTCATGGTCAGGTCCCACACTATCCAGCTATCTTCATCAACCACCACCCTACTTCCCATCCTTTGATATAATACTCAGATACCATTCCCCTAGTCTGTGCATTACCCTTGTAAAATTTCACAGAATGTACACTGAGTTCATTTAGCCCATGACTTTGGTCTCCATCTGTTAGGGTGGTCACTCTGTACAGGAGAGGTGGTGTGTTGCATGGAGCTACTGGGAACCAAAGCCAGCCCAGGTCGGGTCACTGCTGCCCTTGCACTGCTTCTTGCGAGGATTGCTCCTCAGTTGGTTCATGTTGTTCACTGTTATAGTGATTTCTATAACATGCAACTCAAATCATGGGTAACTACAATTTAAAAGTATTTTCATTGCAATCTCCACCCTTAGTCCCATTGGACCTGATCATTGGATTTACCATTGCAATTAGCTTCTCTTGTTCCTAGCCTGGCTGGCAGTAAAGGGTTCCTGCTGTTTTCATCCCTGAAACAGTCAATTCCAGATGTACTGGATGCCCCTCCAAGTGAAAGCCAACTGAGCCTGCACTCTGCTGCCAAAGGCATTGAGCAAAACACATTTGTGATAGCAGTTGTGGCACACCAGTAGGCTGCCTTTGACTCCAGTTCGTATTGAAGTCCTAGAACATGCAGCACAGCTGCACTTGGCCAAAACCAGCACAGGCAATAATCTGAATGGGCTACTTTTGATACAGGGTGGGGAAAGATCATGAAATTAGTCTGTCAGGATTCAGTTTTGGATAGAGTCCTCTCTTCTTCCCATTTCAGTGCTAATAGCTAGAAGTAATAACTACTGCTACTGACAGACAATTTAAATCTTGATTTTGTAACATGTCTGCACAGATTCTGTACTTATTTTTCAGTACATGTTCATTCAGTATACTGATGTTTATTAATGTAATATCTAATACTATTTTTCTCATTTGTTTTCCCTCCTTATGATGCGATACGCAGAGCCACGATCTGCAACTGAACCTGGTAAGAATCATATGAAAAAATAATCTCTTGATTCACTACCTCTCTGAGTTTGTACTGGAGCCATAAATAGAAAAGTGTTTCTGCTGAACATTGGTAAAATGAAACCCCCTTAAAGACAATGCTACTTTATCACACCTTCCATACTGTGCTCTGTCCTTTACATCAATTCCTTTATTAGTTAAACAGTAAATTCCATTTAGACCAGCAAGGAGAGTATCACAGCTTAAACTCTGACCAAACTTCATTCTCAGAACATGAGCACTTTGTATGCTACTGAGGAAAAAGAACAAGTCCCACAAAATTCCATTACCCAAATTGTACTCATAAGAGTTTCATAACACACAACCACTAAATACTAGTTTTGCCAGTCTAGCTTGGCAGATGTGAAGTTCTGAAATGCAAGTAAAATCCAATCCTCAAAACCAATGGCATATTGAATTTTTCTAGCCTATTCACATAATAAAAGTCCTAGATTTCAGCATGCAAGAAGTGTTCTTCCAACTACAGGTTTTCTCTGTCTGGTTCATTTTCCTATTATACATCATTATATGTGGTGGTAAATTCTTGAATAGTAAGCAGATGCTAAAAGACAGAATGTTTGCTCTTTAATATTTCTTCTATATGTAGAAGAGAAAACAGTGGTATGGTCTGAACCTTGCGTTAAGAGGGTGGCAAGTTGTGCTTGAATATTCTTGAACTTGGAAAGAGTTTTAATTACGAAGTTGAAAAAACAGAAAAGTTTTCTGTCTATGATCTGGGTATTCCTAAAGAGTGTCTCTGAACTGAAGGACCTTAGCAATAGGAGGATGTTTTAAACTGAGGGATCACCTTGTCAGTCAGGACAGACTTAGCAGCTGAGTGATGTTTGTAAAGTAGCAGCATGACCATGAGGATATAGACTAGGAAAAAGCAGTGAAGAGTTAAATCTAGGAGAAATGCCACTTTTCTTCAGTTTTCATGGAAAGGAGAGGAGGTAAAGAGAAAAAAAGCTTCTTCCTTGTCAGTTATTCACTAATTTTCTTACTGCTTCACAAAATAGTTATATACCTATTTTACTTCATGTCTATAATACATACACACACGGGTATGTACATGCACAAACACACATGCATGCTCTATCCTCACAGTTAATACAGTTAAACATGGTGTGCAACATCATCACCTCTAGTAAAAACTGATGCCCATAATACATGTGACTAAATGATTTTATTATGGATGCCTGAAATAGGAGCCATGTGAAAGAAAGAAAAGTGTTGGAAAACCAAATTATCCTCTAATGAGGACCTAAAACATGTCTGAGAACTAACAAAGGGTATTTTATGAACATTAAACAGACTTAAAGGTTTAAAAATTGTAAGTTTTGGTACAAAACAGTTTGAAGAGAGTTTAAATATCGTATTGAGCCTTTGAATATGAAAATAAATAAAGGTCAATAGGTTTGTGTTGAAATATGTTCAATTTTGTACCTTTCTTGGAAAAGTCTCCTGTAATATATATTAGAGAAAAAGTCTCTCAATTTAATTGTTTCCTTGATATCCTAAAAAAACCCAATCATATCAATAGGTTGACGTTTTTCCCCTTCCCAGAGGAGCACTTCTCCTGTCCAAGTAGTAATATCTTTTCCAGATTCAATCTACCAACATTATCAGAATCATACATAGTGTATCTAGCTCGCTCTTACTATGAGCTTCTTTTCCACAAAATCACTTGCAGTGCATTCACTTTGTCCTTTAACATGACAGAAAATATCTGAAAGAAACTTTTCATAAAAGTTTCTAAGAAGTATAAATTTACCAGCATAACTTAGGCGTTTACTTTGTAATATCTTATTTAAAACTGTTCTGTTAAAGCTCACTATCATGAATAATGTTTGCTTAGCTTTTGTAATTTTTTTATCCCTTCACCCTCTTTCATCATCATACATAACGTATATAATGCTAGATGAACTAGAGCAGATGAACTAGTAATTTTAGAGTAGGAATGCAGTGTTATCTAGTAGGAAGGAGAAGCACTTTTTTGCTTGAGACAAAAGGTTCATATTCCTTTGTGTGAACAGTTGAATACAAAGGAAATCATATATTATACCTCTTGCTAGGAGACATGTTTTTTTAATGGACAACGTAATTTTCATATTGTTAGTTGCAAGGCTTGTATAACCTATCTGACAGATATTGCTGTGGAAGAAGTAAGAATATTCAAGTTTGCTCACAAAGATGTCAACTTTCTTTCATAACTGCTACCTGGAATAGAAAATAGAAGGTGAGATTCTGAGTCCGAAAAGATCATCACTTTGCCAGTCCTCTCACATACCTGCACTGTCATGTTGATAGTGCTGAATCCTCTCCTTCCCATTTCTGGTTAGCTTGCAGACCCTAGGAGAAGATACCCAAAGTCTTGTAAAGAGTACTAGGGAATGGATTTTAGCATGAAAAGTACAAAGTACATTTGTTCTGTTTTCCTAAGTACAGAAAAGTTATTTAATGTCGAGGTAGCTCATACCACTCTCAAGGTAGGTGGCAAGGAAAGAATAGGAAGGCATCTCAAAACACAATTTGGGTACCTGTATTGTGCAGTTTAATAGACATAATAGTAGTGCAAGCCTGACAACAGTCTGTCTGGCTTGTTGTTGGGTTTTTTCATGTTTTTACTTATGTTGCAATATATATTTATGAGCACCTTCCTGCTACCCAAAGCCTATGAAAGAGTTTGGTGTTTTGTTCAAGCTGGATTCATTGAGCTAAGTACTATCCCTTGAGATTTGTACATTTTTCTGTTCCTACTAAGCCCTATTTAATAAGGTGCTGTGTCTTATTCACTGTCAAAATTAATGACAGCACACTTCTTGCTTTATTTGTGTAGGAACCAGCATTATGCATGCAAAGGGAATGTAAATAAAGTTTGGGAAAAGTATAAATATTTCCTTTTGGCATAAATGATGAGCAGTGTTTGTGTATTAGTAGTAATACTGGTAACACTGGGTTTTAGGATGTCATAAGAATCTTAGAATTTCTACAACAGGAAGCTGGGTGTGGGTATCAGAAACACAATATGTACAGCACTGGTTTGTGATGTAATTCATACTCTTAGAAGGCAGACTAAACAAAGCCTGCAAAGGAAATTATTCATAAGCAAACACACAACTGCTATTCAGTGCAAACAGTGAATACATATGCAATATTGATAGGGAAACCAGCATCCTATACTGGATAAGTATTCAAAATTTTGAAAGACAGATATGTTTTCTAAGAATTTTTCCAAGTGTACAACTTCCATGGAATTTTACAGAAATTATAACCAGTTGTAGTGCGACTTTAATTGTTGGTTTTCAACCAAAGCCCAAACATCAATAAACACTTTATAGCACTCAGTAACATTGGTTATCCTTTGATAGGTCAGTACTAATGATTTAAAAGAAAGTTGCTCCATGAGCTCACACAGGTAAGAAATTAAGAAGAAGGGGGGGGTTTTTTGCTACCCTTTTTTGATACATTCTATCTAATGTATTTTGCACTCCTTTTTCTGTCTAGACAGAAATCAGTTTGCATCACAAATCTCTCCAGACTGCTTTGTGAATTAATAGCTAGTCAGATTACTTAAAACCAACATCACAGTTTGTCAAATTACTGCTCTGTATTTCTTTCTTGGACATTTTGACTTTATGCTGATTGAATCCTTCAAAGAACAGGCTGCCTCAGAATGAAAAATCCCAAGGAATCACTTGCCAGCTGTTGATATTTTGACCATTACTCAGCTGTCTGGAGACAGCCACAAACTCTATTGAATTACCTTAAAACAATTGACTAATGGCATGTAAGAAGGAAACTATATGATGTAATTTTCTTTAAATTGCCAGGGAATTGCCATATAGACATGACTTTTTTTCCTAAGCACAATACTGTGTATGTTAACCAAACACATCTCAAAACACAGTTATCACTTCTCTTGAATTGTGCTTTCTTGTTCCCTGTTTGACTGCTGTGTTCTTACATTTTCTCTATTTCTACACTTCCCCATTCTCATTATATAAAAGATGCACAGATACCTAGATGAGAAATTACCTGATGGGCAGATTGCTTTGCCATTAAACAGGAGTTAAACTTCTGATGGCTTGGGGAACAGAAGGGAGAATAAGAGACAAGTTGTCTACAAGTTGGCAGAACTGTGTTTTGTTGGATTTTTACCAGGAAACCACCACTGTGACTACCCACTCTCTTTGTGTCTCAGAAACTTATGGCTTTGAACCTACATCTATGGAAATAGCACTGTTCATTGCATCATGATGAACAGCTACTAACAAAAGACTATTTATTTCCCTGAACTGTATGTACATTACAGTGGAAGAAGCTAATGGTCACATTTGGAGATGAAGGTGGAGATGTAAGAACTACTCTACCTTTAATGTAATACAAAGAAACATTCTGAATTCAGCACATTGTCAGTGATATAATTTGTTAAAATGTAACAGTTTTCTCTGTTACCAAAGATTATTCTTCCTAACGGACTCATGAACCATAAAGGGAAATAATTGCTCTGTAAAACGTAATCTTTCTTTCTAAATAACTGACAAAACAGCTAAGTACTTGCATGCCTAAGCATTTTACATGTTTCAGTGAACAAAATGCTTTTGTATTCATTTAGTCAAGTGTTAAATATGTTTTAAGGCCCTGAGAACAGCATGTCAGAGTTGCATTCTGGAACAGATTTCTGTGATGAAATTATTTGTCAGCGGATGATTGCTGGGAAGTAGAACAGACATTATTCATTTCAAATCTTCAGATTCTACTTAGCACAGTAACAGGAAAATAATTACATAGGTAAGGATGTAAAGCTAGGAAAATACTCAGAGCACTGCACATCTAGAGTGTGTTATGGGAGTCTTTAAAGAATGTTTCTTGCTTTCCACAGTAGTAAGCCTTTTAGCAAGGACTTAGAGGTCGGTGATTTTTGGCTTGGAGGAGCAAAATTAATGACAACAATGGCACTGTGTTGTTCACACATACTTTTTGCCCAAGCTGCCCTTTGATTTGTTCTTCAGTTTTTTATGTTTTCATTTTAGGCAGTTTTCTTATGACTGATCACTAATCTGTTGAAGTTTGCTCATCTAGTTGAGAAGACTGGGTTTTAAAGTCTGATTATTTTCATCATTAGTTTACTTTTAATTTTTTCACAAAGATTTCCAATTTACTATATATCATTTTAAAATATACCTCCTCAGTAAATAATCCATTAGAATTCTTTTGTCACTCTTCTCATGTGACCATTTTACATAACTATAAAACTGGAAGAACAGTATGCATTGATCAGCTTTGCTGTTTGGAAAACAGGTATTCTTGCTGGATGTTCTGTTTTATAGTGCCTTTACTCTCATTCAAAGTTCTCAGGATGGTGGAGTGATCTTCTTTTGCAGTCCTGAAATACCCAGCTTTCAGAGTTCTGCTGCTAAATGAACAGGAAACCAGTATGCTGCATGGATCAGATTGCATCCCCAGAGTCAGTTCAGCCCAGAGCACATACGTGTGGTTAACAATGCAGCTTCAACTGCTTATGACACACCAAGACGCTAAAAAAAGCTGATCTCAGTAGTTCAAAAACTAGCTTGTGTTACCCATTACTTTCCTGATAAGACCCTTCATGAGTCATTAATCTTCATCTGTGTCAGATAAGATCCAACGTGCTACAGTATTACCAGACATGCCTCTTGCAGCTACACAAAATGAGTGGTCTGTGTTGCCAAAAAAAAGGCATGTTCTGCAGTCTGAAAGACAGCTCTGTGCCAAATATTTAGTCAGTCATTCATTTTTAGCCTATTTCCAGTACAGGAAGGTTTTGGATACATTGCCATTTATAATTGGAAAAATTTCATAACTTTGTTGTTAACTGTCTAAACAAGACAGAGGTCTCTCATTCCACAATGAAAATCAGGAAAGAAAAATAAAAACAACAAACACTTCAAAAATGTTTTCCTTCTTTGAACTATAATAAATGAAGTTGACCTTACTGAACCTCTTCTACAGAATAATTTTCATGTGTAATTTATTAGATTCTAAAATATCTTTTCTCACTTTACAGTTTGTTTTTATAAGCTGTATTCCACTGATTTTGTGATCATATGTGGGATTGTATGTAAATGTTCAAATTGCAAAATGCCTTTTTTTTTTTTTAATAAACTGAATGCTGTAAACTTCCCTGCTTTGGTTTTGAGATGAGAAAATCAGCACAAACAAAAGAAACTCCTAATTAATTAAGGAAACACATGATGTAGCATTGTCCAAGTATAAAATTATCTCCATATGTTGTGTCAATAGTACGATTATTTAGATTAGCTATACAATGAAATTAAAAAAAAATAGAATAACATTACAAGCAGAGATAAAATAAAGTAACTTACTTGAAGAATATAGAAAGAAAATATGCCTAAATAATTAAATATGCCCATTATAAATGGATGGAATTGATTTTGAAAAAACTACTGTGATACTGAACCTAATATCGTTCACTCAAGTTTTCTGACAGAAACCCTGGTATAATCAAAGCATACACTATGGCTTATCAAAGTAGAATGAACAGATTTCAAAGAGACACAAATATGTCTGCATCACAGCTTTCTGAAGAGTTTCTGGGGACACTGCTTTATCCCATATTTTCAATTTATCCTTTCTCACTGCTGTGCAAATAGAGACAGAAATTATGTTCCCAAACTCTGAGTAAGGGGAATATTTATGTGTCTGGAGTATTTAATTCTGGTCGGTCTATACAGAAGAGTTAAGTGGAAGTGATGATAAAACACTCTCTGGTTTTGCTGGGAATAGGATTTGGTGTGAAATGTTGCATTAAATATAGAAAAATCTTCAGAGAAAAAAAGGAACTGTGTGACATTCGTGCTGGTTGAGTTATTTACACACAAAAAGAGCTTGCAAGGATTAATTGTTTACAGAAACCATTACACTGATTTCTATTAATTAGTACTATCCTGCATAAAAATGAAGATACTGTGTGTAAAATGACTGCACAGAATCATGACTGCAAAATTACTGTTCAAGACAGTTTTGAAAATTTAGTTTGATGAAGTTACTTGTTTTAGACAAAAAGTTATTTTCCTTAAAACCATTTATGTTAGACGTTCTGCAGTTCTCCCACCATTTCCTTGCTGGTTTGAGCACTTTCTGGTGTCCTCTTAGCATACAATGCAAAAACATTGCATGGTACTTTAAATAGTTTATGATGCACTTTATTTTTCTGTTTATTTCCAGAAGAGATATGCACCCTTGTAATTGCAGAAACTTTTCCTGAAGATTCAGGAATTTTCACATGCACAGCAACAAATGAACATGGTTCAGTAACAAGCAGTGCACAACTCACTGTCTGCTCAGGTATGTGATGAAGGGACAGAGGAATTTTTAATCATAAATCTTACATAATGTATTTAATTATTAATTTTTCAGTCTGCTTTCCTTGTGGAAATGGCTGCTCTAAGGCAGTTTGCCAACATCAGAGCATCCACATAAAACAAACTGAGTGTTTCTCTAGGCTCATTTCCTGATTTAATATTTTTGCTAATGTGAAATACATTTTTTAATTGTCTGCCACAAGACTGGCATATTTTTAAGCGTTAGAGTTCTGAGACTAGATGGCAGCAGAGGCAAAATGAAAGAAGAAATTATGCTACCAAAAGTGGCATATGTGTTTTTTAAAATGAAACATTGTCACGTGGTATGTTTAATTTTGTAGTACTTTTCTAAACTTATTGTTGTGGGATACACTAACCTAGCTGTCATTGCAAACTTGCCATGTTTATATACATTCTTCAGCATTTTTGAATTATTTGTTCTTAAATGATCCTTGGACTCCAGGAAGAAGAAATGCTGTTTCAGCTGTGGCTGGATTCCTGAAATAAATTTAGAGAGTTCCATAAGGTTCTAATTGTGCTTTTCCATAGGTAAAACTCAGAAAATGAAATGGAAGCATCAAGGAACTTGGCAGTAGTTTTGTTGCATCCAATTCAGTATAAATTATCATTAAGAGGACTATGAAAATAACTACACAAACCCAAAGAGATTTCTCACCTTTAAAAACTGATAATATAGCATGTGTGTATCATGTACTTTTCTATGATTTGTTGAAAAGACAATCTTTTTGATTTCTTTTAGCCAACTCGGAAAGCTCTAGTCATGAATCACTGACAAGAGAATCCAACAATGATGATTTCCTTCATTTCTCACCACTTCCTCCAGTTGAAATTAGCTCTCTTGAGTTTCCTTCTAAGAAACATACAGAGACCCACCAAGCAAACAACACTGAGTTGAGATCTGGTGTGACAGACCTTCAACTACAACTCAACTCATCCGAGGAAAAAACAAATGGCATCCATCCTGTTCATGGAGTAAATGGAATGCTTAGCAGCAAGCCAAATGGTGATAAATCCATCCCACCTCCAGCTGTCTTGCTTTCACCCACAAAGGAGCCACCACCTGTGCTTGCCAAACCAAAGCTGTGAGTAGTTTTGTTTGGGGTTTTTTGGCTTGGTTGGTTGATTTAGGTTTAGGTTTTTTTTCCTCTAAAGGTGATATTTGTTGACTGCAAATTTTTGCCTGATGCAATCTAGTCTTAGGCAAATGGACAATGACTGTCCCTTGAACAATCTTCTTGCTGCTGTAATTTATAACCCAAAAAGCTGAATACAAGAGAGAATTGTGTCCTTTATATAGTGCTACACCAAATGGAAGTACATTATATATACCAAAGTTTTTAGAGAGGTTTATGATAAAGGTACAAAAAAAAAAGAAATAGTAGTAGTGGCTGTTTCTGTGTGGCTTTTGTTTAGTCACTGTACTTAAAAATCATAGTGAGCTGAGATTTTTGGATGCTATTTCTGCTTCAACACAGGTCAGCTATTTTTGTTCTGAATGTTTTAGGGTTTGTATAGACAGTAGATATTCAGGTGTGTAATGTCTTTATTACTTTTCTATATTACATTTACATTTCATTCTTCTGTCAGGCAGAATATGATAACACTTTTACATTTTAAAATATGAAAAGGAAAAGCACAAGAAAAGGAGAGAGAAATAAGTGGGAAAAATTATAGTAACATTTTTACCTTATGTTAGTGATGATACCTTACTTATGCCTGAGTGATCTTATGCTGACTGTTAACTTCTAGCTTGGTTTTAGCATTGCACAGGCTTCTCTTTTCCATCTCCCTCAGGAATTTTTGGAGTGTGATAAAATGCTATTTTCTTTCATTTATATCAGTAGTCAGAAGAGATTATTAATTATAAAAATATGTTTAAGAAGAAGCATGAAACATGGTCTTCAAGCTGACAAGGTCATTTGCTTTAATACATGTTTTCACAGGATAACTTGCAAAATATAAAAATGCTGTTCTTTTAACAATCATGTGCTGATTTTAAACACACAAAAACACATGCTTGAGGCAGCAAGCCAACAGTATTCCTTTTCTGCAATCAGCACTTCTTTCTGTTGCTCTTTGTCATTCTAAGCACTCTCTGGCAAATGTGGAAGAGGAGTGGAAGAAGTAGAAAGACAGTGGTGAAATAGCAGTACATATGGTGGTGATTGTATGTATGGGAGGGAGGTTGCTGAGGATGGCAATTTGCAGATGATGCATGGTATGGAGTAAGGCAGGTGGTCCTGTACCCAGCACATCTGTTGCAAGACCCACTTGTGAAGAAAGGAGATAGTGGCTCCAGAGGAATTGGAAAAAGCAAATTTCACTCCAGAACTTCCTTTCCCAGAAGTGAGGTCACTTGAGATAAAAGAAAGAAGACAGTGTCAAAGACTTCTCATTGTATAATCTTCACTGTTACGTGTGCACAATTTGTTTTGTTTTTTTAACAGAGTCAGCATGTAAACAGAAGTGAACATTGTATACAATGAGTGAGTGCTATTATGAAAACCCTTTCAGTTGCTGATGTCCAAATTGATGATCTTGAAATCCCTAGTGTAATTCCACTTGAGTCCTGTATTTTGCCATTAACACTCGATGCCCAAGAGACTGATCTTGATTGCAGTCAAGATCCATGTTTGTAAGTCTATGCTGCTGTCAGAAATTGAAACCTTCCCTTCAGCCAAGTGCTTTTCTCCCGAGCACAGTGATAGCATAAGGAATGGAAAGGGTGCCAACAAAAGGTGAAAAAAGAGTGTCTGGCTGCAGAGACTTGAAATCAGCTTTCAGCATTTGTAAAACTGCATCCCTAGACAAAGTGAAGAAAACTGTGGCATTAAAATTTGATGAGTAGTAAAGTAGCTATCCCAACCATGAGTATGATCCCACTTGGAAAGAACTCCTCTGTGGAATTGTATCTGCTCATAGAGTATTAGATGATAGAACCAGCTTATTCCAGTTATTACATAACAGCGAGCACATTTATTATAATCTTTTAAAAATTATTTAAACATTTAAATTAACATTAACTATGTGGAAAGCTTGAAGCTTATAGATATCATTAATAAGTTTTTGTTCTTCCTGAAGACTGACTCTGATTTTAAAATTCCTAAAGAATCTTTTGTTTTCAATCTTATCTTAACCTGTTAAGTAATTTATGAGTTTATCTGTGACCTCTTTATAAACAGTTTATTCAGCCAACACTGAAAGTAATTGCAAAGGGTTTGGGAATGGTGGGCTGGTTTTGGTTTGATGGGTTTTTTTATAATTATTATTTTTAGCTGAACAAGGAGAAACTAAGTACCTCCTTGCAGTATGAAATACATTTGCATCTTGGCAATGCAGCTGTAACCAACACCTAAATAATGATTTACCACAATTCAATCTAATGCATGAGCTGACATGCTACAGAGACTTACTGTAGTTGCTTTCAGGCTTGTAAAGTTATTATAAAGTCCTAGAAAATGTTCAGTTAGTGGTTACAGACACTTTAGTAATCCTTAAGCCAGCATTAGTTGTTGCCTCAGTCTGGTGCTGAAAATATTTGAAATAGTTTAATGTGATAACATATAGACTTTTCTCGGGAACGCATATATAGAATTAACTGGGAAAGCAGTCAATACCAGATACTTTGCTATAGCAAAATCTAGAAGACAATAGTGCTAAACATGGTTAAAAGACATAATATTTCATTGTGCCTTGTTTGCAACATGGGTTTCTGTAGGCAAGAGAGGAAGTGTTGAACTGAGACCAAAAAACCCCTAATTTCTGCAATTCTGATCTCTGTTGCTGTGACCTATTTGAAGTAGTTATTACTGTGCATTGGACTTTTCCAGCAATATTGGTGTAATGCACAGTTGATCTTTCAGAAGTGTACCCAGAAATGTATGTTATCTTCAGATACTTTGCATCTCTCAAAACCAGGCAGAGTGTTAATATTAATTTCAGCGTGTAGCCTTTGTGTGAAAGTGCTGCCTCAAACCTCTTCTAACCTTCAGTCTGAATGTCTTCCAAAAAGACATGACACTGTTCTGTAGGACTGTACATGACAGGTCCATGATTTAAAATCAAGAACTTTCATTCAAGTGGTTTAGTATTATTACTATTTTGTCATTACTGGATGCACCTGTAATGACAGCTGGCTTTGTAACAAGCCATCATTATAAGATTCACAGGGACAATGTAACTACAGTGTGATTCCAGAGTTTCTTGACCAGAGAGTTTCTTTTCAGATGTCTCCTGGTTTACCTTCTTTGTGTTGAAGTGTTATTCCAGTCTGTCAAATGCAACGAACAGAAATCGTATAAGCTTAATGAGAGCTATTCTCTTCTATGCTTCTCCCTTGCAGATGCAGAGATCAACTGTAGGTAGTGATAACCTTCAGTCTATAGTTAATCTGTTAAAATAAACTCAAAAGAAGCCAGTAGGAAGTGCCATATTTGATGTTTTATTCATTGCATTATTGTGAGAAGTAATATTCTGCATGGGTATACATCACATATGCTGTGAAGGTGAATTGTCAGAATTCATGAATTCCATCTCACCCAACTCTCTTTGACAATGGGTTTGTTTTGGGTTTTTTTGCAGTGAAAATAAAAGACAGATATTAATTTTGTACAAAGAATATCTGTTAAAAGTGAAAAACAGTAAGATATAATTTCTTGCCCTTTATGAAGCTGTTGACAATTGGTATTTCCTTCTATAGACATGGTTATATTGTTTCCTGGTTTTTCTGTGATTTTGGGGGGTTTTACGGTGTAGTCAAAAATCTTTGTTTTCATACAGTACACAGAAAAATTAACCAGAAATAGAATTAAAGGGATATCAAGCACTTTATATGTAATATCAGTAACAAAAAGGGGAGATTAAAATTATTTCCTAAAGATACGGAGTTAATCTGGTTGATATACATCAAAGTCACTGCTATGTGGGATGATAGAACTTCCTCAACTAAAAACACTTGTGTTCATTCTGGTTGTGAAGTGATACTATTTCTTGAACTGAATCATTTGTCTCTTCAGTCTCTATTCCTCAGCAGTTGAATTTTCTTTCATGGTTTCTTCTCTTTTGTAATTGATGCCTCAGAGATTTTTGCAATGATGCTAGTTCAGTCATTTCTAGAATGTCTCTTATGACCTTTATTCAAATGTTTATTTTACCATTTTTCACGCACCATTGAAATTATTCTTAACTTTATTTTTCTTCTAGCAGTTTGCTTAATATTGAACTTGTAAATTCTTATGTCCTGATAAGCCTTGTGTTTTAGAGATAGTTCAAAAAGTTACTATTTCCTTAGTAATAGCATTTGTTATCTACAAGCAGTAAGACACTGTTTAGACTACGTTTGGAAGAGTTGGATAGAAAAAGAACATGTGAGAATAGGCAACAGTTCAATGATCAATGCCTTGGAATATACAGAAGTCAGGTATAAATCCTTAATCTGCCCCAGTCACTGAGACCCAGAGAACACTTGTGCTGGGAGCTTTGGAGCTTATTTGTTCTTGTGCATAATGGCAACATTCTGGAAATGGTGAGAAGACATGTGAGGCAGGAAAACCATCCAGTTCTAGCAATGTATATATGGATGTGATTTGTTGTAGCAGCCTAAATTAGGAAAGACTGACCACAGAAATGCTCAACTTGAATGTTAAACACTGATTTATTTAAGTTTTTGTTCAAAGTTATTGCATCTTCTGATAAAAACCTGAATAGAAAACTATTCTTTCATAGTTTGAATGATGCACAGAGCAGAGGTCTACTGCCATTATTTGTATGAAACAAAAGGTAAGAGGGAGCCTTTCCCAACTATGAGAAAGATAAATCCCACCACTTACATGTGATTCAACAATGAACTATGTCCTAGTGGAATTTCCATATTTCTCCACAAGTTAAGATAAAAATAAAAACAGACATTATTAATTTTGACTTAGAATTGTCAATCAGACACAGATACAGTACATATTCAAGATTTGTTGGCTGCAGCAAAAATGTGGGGAGTGAAATCTTGGTTATTAAGGAAAAGCAAAGATAAAAAGAAAACATAGCTCTTACAAAATATCTAAACTTATATGAACAATAATTTGAATCAAAAAGCAATGTTGGCTGAAAAATCACTTTACAAATAGATACTCTTATAGAGAATAAGACACTGCTAGCATCCCTTGTAATACTTTATGATACAAAAAAATCATAAAGTGATATATCATTGTGGTTCCCATATTCCATAAGGCTGTGCAAAATTCAAAATTGTAAACATTAATAACATTTTACTTGGAAAATAAACAACACAGTCTTCATCTGTATAAGAAAGTTGTGACACTCGTTTTGTCTAGGAGTTAGTGATCGTAGTAAACATGTAACTTTGCATTCGTGAGCAAAGGTCCATCAAGATCCACATCTTTTGTTTCATCTGCTGTGCTCTTTCAAGTTTGATAAGGACCTTTGGACCCTTATCTTGCTGATAAGTCTCCTGACAATAAAACTTTGATCTATACATATTTTCAACTGTAGTAGAAATAACTAGTGCTGACTAAATTTGCTAAAATGTGAAGGAGAATAACTGCACATAAAGTTAATCCCTTGATCATAGTACAAGTCCTGAGCATTTTGTACATCTGTTTTCACAATTAATATATGAAATGCTCATTTGTAATGCTTTTGTTTCTCTGCTTTTATACCAAAGATTTTTTAACAGGATTGGAGTTGAACCAAGGAAAGGTTTTGAGAAGCATTTCCATTTCAGTAGCTACTGATTAACAGGCACTTGGACTAGGATGAGGGTTTATGATTTACTAATATCAAATTGTATATGAAAATAGAGCAGGCTTTATGAGAGAATATACTAAGAAATATCAGTATGTCTCTGTTTTCTCAGACTGTTTTCCTACACAAAAATTGAAAATCCTGAAAAGCAACAAGAAGTGTTATAATTCCTCATGGCTCACCTGTGGACTGAATGCAGTAGATTAGGTTAGTTTAAAAGAAGATGTTAATTGACTTCTTCAGTGATTTTGGATCACTGGGAAAAAAATCTGAGACCACTGGAAGACGGAAGAGAGGAAATAGGAAGTGTTATGAAATATAGGTTGAAAGTCACACTTATTTATCATGCTCTGTATCTGTTTTAAAGAATGAAGGGAATGCAGTTTAGTTTTTGCCAAGAAAAGAAAAGTACAGATCAGTGGAACAAAGTTTCTGGGTGTTTTGTGCTATATTCAAGTGATATTTGTAGGAAGGATAGATGAAAAACAAATCTTTAAGCTGTTCTATCTTTATATCCTTGTGACTAAAAGAACACTTCTAAAACTATGGTTCTTTCCAAGAAAACTGCAAACAATTTAGCACCATTTTTCTTATGAGAAAGATGACCCAATTTTGCTGAGAAAACAGGATTGTCTGTACATGGTGTGTTAAAAAATGTAAATATAGATATATAATACTTGTGTAAAAATTTCAAAATGGAGTGTGTCAAGTTTTCTCAGTTCTAATGGAACTGCATGTACTTGGAGATATAAAACTATTTCAGTTCCACCTCAACACTTTGTAACTACTGTTTAGATGGAGCTGATGCTGTATATTAATGATCTGCTTATTTATATTATCCTAAATTCAGTTTTATGAGACAGTTCTAATCCAAATGACTTCAATCATTCCTCATTTAGACAATTAAAATCACATGAAAATATGTCAGCAATTTCATACTCCTCAATAGAGTCAAAAATAACTAGAATATTGAAATTCCATGCTGGTCAGTGTGCAGTTAGAAGGCAGCTTGCCCAAGCAGCAGACTGTAATTCATTTTATTCCAGTTCCTAAGGTGACTTTAATGAAAAACTAAGAACAGGTAGTAAATTGAAGTTGTAAATAAAAATAAGTGATTGGTTTCTCTGTGTGTTCTGCTTTCAGTGACTTTAATTGCCTATTTCAAACCAAGCAATAGCATGATCCAAAACCAGTGGCAGTTATTGCTGAGAAATTTCCTTTTCAATGATGCCTTTGTTAACACAGTGTCAAAGGGCAATCGCAAATGAACTTTAAGCCTTTTAAAATCTGCAGCAATAGAAGTCTGAATCTCTTTGTAACAATAGATGATTAAAAAAAAAGGTTAAAGGTAGGTGATAAATTTATTTTTTTGGTATTTTCTTCTTTTGGCACTGATGTCTTCTGACCTTTAGTAGGTGGAGACACCTAACTGTACATCCTGCTTACATAAAAACTAATCAGTATTTTAACAGGAAAAGTCAAACACCCTTGAAACATTCATAAAATATGTGTACTGTGTTTGCCACCATCATGATATGCACACAGGATTTCTGGGTTTTTTCAGGTTTTTCAGTGAAAGTAGTCCAGGTTATAGGACAAGCAGGGGCATGAGAGAAAACTAATAGAGTCAGAGAATCATAGAATGTTTTGGGCTGGAAAGACCTTAATGATTATTTAGTTCTAACCTCCCTGCTGTGGGCAAGGACACCTTCCACTAGACCTGGTTTCTCAAAGCCCCAGCCTCGCCTTGAATGCTTCCAGGGATTAGGCATCCACAGGTTCTCTGGGCAACCTGTTCCAGAGTCTCACCACCCTCACAGTAAAAAATTTCTTCCTCATAACTAGTCTAAACCTACCTTCTTTCAGGTGTGGGGGGCAGATGATGCCTTTAAGGCAGTTTGGTTTTTCCTAAATGAGGTTGAGTAGAACAGTATGCCAACAGTTTATGACGCACCTTTGAACCAGAAAATAGAGGAAGAATTGTTGTAGCATCCATCTGCCAACAGCTTATAGTAGTTTTATGGTAATTATGAACTAAAAGCATTGAAATGAAACCTTTTGATTTTTTTAAACATTTCTGTTGATTTTTTTGTTTGCTTCTTTCTTTCCTTCTTGCTTAAATAACTGGATGGATTTAGTTCTTGGAAATGATCAAACAAAGCTAGTCCAAGTGTTCATTGCTTCTAATATTCAGCATTTTCTGAGAGGTTGTCAGTGTGTTTTTTGTTTAGGGAGCTCCTGTAGAAATATTCAAGAATTCTCTTGGTATCACAGAATAGAATTCTCAAGCAAACTGACTAAATGCTTTCCTGCATGCTAATCCATGCAGATTAATCATATATACTTAGTCCATATTTACATGGCTTTGAATATGGCATGCAACCACATTTGCCTTGGTATTGTTTCATCCCTGACTACACAAATATCCAAATTACACATAATTTTGAAACCGTTAAAACATCTTTTGCCAGTTAGAAGGAGGAAGGCAGATGAGAAAGAATATAGTTTTTTGTTCTGAACTACCTTTGTTTACTCTGTCTCAATGCAGACAGATCCATTTGTCAGGACTGTTCACTTTGGCTGCAGCAGGTAGAAGATGAAGCTTCAAAACTGAGACAGATGGTGTTCATAATTTTGTGTTTGGTTTGCAGCAAAGAGGAAGAGATGAACACAAAATTTTAAAATTCCAATAATACTCTCTCTGTTGTCTTTGCCTTCTGAGTGATTTCCTAGACAAAAGTGTTGTCTGATTCACGCTAAGATCTTTTAACCAACAGGACAGAAAATTACACTGCCACTTCTTTTGGCACCCAGATCTGTTGTGAAATTTAAAAAGAACTCTGCATACAGCACTTAGTATTCTAATCCAAAAGGAGAGACTGGAAATCCTTACTCAACTGAGACATGGCAGGGAAACTGATAAATATTAACATGCAGTTTTTCCTTTAAGAAATCTGCTTGTTCCTTTCATAAAGGTTTTGACAGTACTTTTTATCATATACTTTGCTGAGTAAAAAAATTAATCAAGAAATTGACATAAAAGATCAATATCGGTTTACAAGACTGAGAGAGGTACAGGCCAAAGCTAGTTCTGCCAATACTCATTTTATTTGGAACATGTGTTTGGTAGAGACTGGATAAACAAATATAAAGGTATAAAGTTTCTTTTGATTATTTGAACTTTGAAGTATTATGGACACTACAGCTCTCCGTGATAGGCATAAGCATAATTATGTGATTGGTAGTTGGGCTAAACCGTTATTATGTTTGAATGGATTTTGGGAGCTACATAAATTAGGCTTGAAATCTGCAACAATATGAGGACTGGTTAGTAAATGTTCTATCATTCTTTCCTTCAAGAAATATAAAAAATAGCAGGTGATTTGAGGATTTATTTAGCAAGGATAACTTCTGAATGGCCAATTTACTGCAGGATTTTTTGTGTATAGGCAAAAAAAGTAGCTAAAACGATTACAAGTTAAAGTTCTGGCTACCCTCAGAGTCCCAGTATCTGCTATTAATAAACTTATTGCTGGAACTTAGCTTATCACAGAAACTACCTGCAATTACTCCTACCCTTCTACCTGCAGCTGGTCATGCTCATGCTTTAAAAAATGCACCGCAGAAGTATGAACTCACACTTGGGTAAGAAGAATTGTGGACAGGGTGTTAGCTGATTTTATTATTCTTCTGATCCCTCCTGACATATGCCAGGTTGTTTTTCTTATTTGAAGTGATGCAACTGTCTGAGGGTTTCCATGCTTCTTCCAACTGCATTTATACTACCAAGATTTTCTTGTATGTCATTTCAAGTAGTCTTCCTTGTTCTCGGGTATATCTGCCATTTACATTTAGACTTACTTACATGAACTATGTTTTCATTATCTGCCTCATGTCAAGAAGTGTTTCCTGGTGACAAAAATGAGAGGTTGGAACTCAGTGGCATTCATTTCTGTCTGGTTCAATATACATGCTATGAAACTTTGTGTACAGAATTTCTATATGCTGATTTCTGGTCATAAACAGAATCAATAGAGGTAACTAAATATATCAGAGAAGACCTAAGAACTAAGCAAGTGCTGCAGGTCCTGCCCTGTCAGCCTTAATAATGCTGTTGAATATCTCTCATCCTAAGAAGCCTTATCACTTTCATAGAGATTTTACGGAGATAAGAACATCAGAGGATTATCCAGTGGAGGGAGCTGTATTGCTTGAGTAGATTGTCAAGGAAACAACTTGATAATTTCTAGAACACTGGCAAAAGCATCTGTTAAGATGCAGGGGAATGAACCACTTTCAGAGGCCTTGTTTATGCTCAAGAAGGAATACCAGCTTGGAAGGATGAGTCTAGAACCTGGCTACAGAGGAGAAGTTGGTTATTTGGCACAAAACTAGTAGTAGTGAAGGCAGAAGAGACCCCAAAGCTTAGGCCAGGGTGCTAGCTGTGTATACATGGAACAGTTCAAGGACTACTATATAAAATGCCTCCAGGGGATGATGAAGGGTTGGCCTTTGTATCAAGTAGAACATTTTTTACTAGAAATATAACCACCTATTTATGTTTGAGTAGACTTAATATATAATATATATGTAGTGTGTGTCTCAAAAACAAAAACACTCCAGAGAACTTAACATGGTTGACATCTGGCATGTTCTAAAACTCCTGCCTGTTACCTTGTGTCAGGCTTTTAGGTATCCTTGCCAAACTCTACAGTGTATTTAGTCAGAAATGTAACTAGCATAGATGAAGCTAATGGAATTGGACACTTAGTTAAAGGTTGAAACTTTTGCTTCCAGGATGAGATCTTGGCAGTACTCTTATAACCTCCCAAAGGCATGTGTCTTTGTTTCTTTTGACTAATAGTTATTGCTCATCACAAACTTATTAAAGCAGATCTGTGTGATATGCACTGTATAAAACATCTTCAGTTTTCAAGAATGTGAAGCATCAACTCAGTACAACTGGAAATTTGCGTATTTATCCGTGCTCCACAGTATGGGGCATACTCCACATGCCTTTACACAGGCAAATTATTAGTTTCTTGCATGTTCTTTGAAATTTGTGTCTCTTATCTCCATTATCTCACTTCTGGAATTCATCTGTATTTTGTGGACTTACACTTGAAAACGTTTTGCATGTTCTTCTGCATGTATTTGAAAGACAAGGCTGCAAATTTTCTGAGTATTTTCCCCTCCTTCTCCCTTTCCTTCTACCTCTCCCTAACCATTTGGACCATTGTAATATTTCTGTTTGTAGCTTCTTTTTGTTTCTGTAAACTTTTTAGGAAATATAGACTGACTGTGTTTTTCATGGTACAAGTACAAGAAAAACAAGAAAAACTAGTGTTTTTCAAGTACAAGATATTGCTCACCACCCTCATCTTGCCCTCTTGCCTCCCTGTGGTAAACTGTATAAGTAATAGAAGTAGGATGGATAAATCCAATTATTTTTTAATGCCTAAGATTTTATTATTACTATTGTTAGAGTCAGACAACTGGTGTGATGTGTGAATTTAATTAAACAGTGAGTTTTGAACAAAGTGAGTTTTCTGTACAATATCTGGCAGATGTAATTATATCTCATAAATTAGTCTTATATTCATTTATTGGGAGTTTTCACTAGCTGTCAGGATTCATCAGAAATTTAAAGACTGTCTATAAGATTGCAACCTAGGAAATTATATGAAGTGTTATAAGGAAATATAATAAGGAAAATAAATGAAGTCAGATGAGAAAAACATGTTTGCAAATGGAAGTATAATCTAAATAAACTTTAATTTGTTGACTCTTTATTCCCCAGTTCTCTATGGGACAAAGTGCTTGTATTCTTGCCTATTTTATATAGGTAATAAATATAAATCCATTATAAGTATGCTGTTTGGTGTCCAGATAATGATGGAAGCAGCTGAAAAAGGTATTTAAGAAAATGGGTAGAAAGCCATTAAAACCTGTGAAACATTTTCCATCACATCTGTCTTATGCCTATATTACAGACTTTTCCAAATACACAAAATAATTCAAAGATATAAACTATATTTTAGAAAACAGAAGTATTTTAGACTGAGTGAAAAAGCTTATGCAGTTAAAGTTTGCTGTGATGCTCAATACAAATTAAATTCTTAGCATATTTAGTATATTAGTACTGAAAATTTACAAATATTTTCTGTCATTCATTTTGTTAACATCAGTTTAGTAAAAGGGCTAGAAGTTTACTCTAATCCTATTGCAGTTGCTGATATATTTCTGTTTGCCATCTAGGAAAAAAATCTGTACTTGCAGCTTTGGAATTACTTATAATCTGTTACAGTCTCTTAATACAAAAACAATTCATATAGCACCTCTAAACTCTACTGCTTCTTGGAACTGTCATATAGTGATTAAGACACTGGTAAGTGTAGAACTTCCTCTATACTTCATGAAGAAATGGATATGATCTCAATGTACATACACAAAAGTATACCCACAGCTCTTATTTTATTGAGATATTCTCTTGTTGCTAAAGTGGCTGTTTCACCCAAGGACCTGCCATGCAAATGGTAAACTGATGCTAATTTGTGAATGTGGCAGATGCAAGTTTAACACCCCAAACCTTGGTTCTAATTTTAAATATATCTAAATAAAGTATAAAGTATTGGAAACATATCTGAACTGGCAAGTGGTATATGGGATAATATTTAAAGTTTCTCAGTGATTGCAGAAGGATATTTTATCATTATGTAATTTTCTGCTTATTCTGCTGGTGTCTGGCATGGAATCTGGAGGGAATACTCTTCAGTAGTGCTGTATGTGTGCAGTACATGTGGAAAACTTTAACAGGTAGTGATCTTATGGTAATTTATCTGAGTTTATCTCATGGACTTTCCTAAAGTACCTTGTCAGTTAATGCATTGTGCAAGTTCTTTGGTATTTTCCCCTTTCCTATCTGCACCTGTTTCCTTTTTATATTTCCACCTGTAGCTGACTTCTCAAGTTAAGAATTTATTTGGGTTTTATTTGTGTTGGCAAATACAGTCCAATGTTATTTTTTTTTATTTCGAAGGGAATGAGGGAGGTAACTTTACTGAGCTTAAAGCCTGCAGAGTCCTACTGAGAACCTGCAATCAGAGTACCTCTTTCTAGTTCAGATGCTATAATACGACTTGAGTAAGTAAACCTTGTTTCTCTGCAGACTCTTTTCAGGTTTCAAGAATAGCAATAGGTATTCAAGTGGTGATCTGGTCAAAAAAATCAACTTTGTAGTTCAGTAGCAGTGTATTTCTCCCTGGTAGGAGAATAAATTAAAGTATCAACAGCACATGCAGTTCCAAAAGGCAAAGTAGAATGGCATGGATTGTTGCTGTTGTAGTTTAGGGAAAGTTTAATGACTGTTAGATAGCATACATCATTTAAGAAAATGATCTATTAATATTCACAGAGAGGAAGCTCAGCAAGTCTCAAGTAACAACAGTTGTATTGAGGCAGTTTGCTTCTGGTTTTACCTAAAGGATGGAGGTATCTTTGTTTTCCAGCTTTCTGAATTCACTAGTAACATCTTCTGTTGTGACAGTTTTAAGAAAATTGCTGTTTATTTTATTATTAAATATTCAAAACCCATAAAACTGGAAACATTACTGGAAAAGTGTGATTTTATGACAACTGAATGCTTCAAACATGCATTTTAAATACATCTTTAAACTTCATAAATTTTCTTAACTGCTTACAGGATAAAATTGTCATTGGAGATTATACAGAAGTGAGAATTCCTCTGAAGCGTGCCGCATTTTTTTCATTAATTTCTGTGGTATTTTAAATACTTAGGGAAATAGTTGTCAAATTGGCTTAGATGTTATACATTTGCTGAACTTGCATAGAATTTTGAGTTTTGGATACACTTCAACTTCTGTTTACTTTTATAATGCTCACTGGGAATTAAACTCTTCCTCCCTAAGGTAATACAGAATAAGCAGTGCTTTCTGTCAGAAACAGAAATTCACGACTTCCCTTTTGGCCCCTTTACTAATCATGTTTACTTAACTCTCAACACAGTTTAAAATGACTGTAGTGACATTTGCAGACTTTGTTATCTAGTAAGTGCTTGTCTAAGAGAAGCTGCCAAGTCAGCCCCTGAGGTCAGTGCTGTGTGCCTTCAGCTTCCATTAAAACACAGACACACGATGCTGGTTATCACCAACACCATAGAAATGTGCATAAGCATCCTTTCAGCATCCATATCTGTTGGGGTTGTCTAGGAAGCCTCCTCCTTGCTTTATCAAAGTCACAGAAAAATTTGACAATGTACCACAGCAGAGGACTATTTTCTGCATACTGCCCCAAACAAAAGTATTCAGTGAAAAACATTCAGTGATTCATTAAGGAAAAACCTATAAAACAATAAATAGTCCAGATTTTACTTTCACTCAGGATATTGCAGGGCTATCTCCAATGGCTTTTATAAACAACTTTTTTCTTGTTCAAGTTTCCATGTTGTTTATTATCACATTTGTTGGCAGTGAATCCCATTTTTGGTCAGAATGCTGTTACAGTGAGGCTACTAACACCTCG
The DNA here is from genome assembly GCF_000695815.1 of Acanthisitta chloris. Lineage (NCBI taxonomy): Eukaryota > Metazoa > Chordata > Aves > Passeriformes > Acanthisittidae > Acanthisitta > Acanthisitta chloris. The sequence continues at coordinate 3,734 of NW_008654432.1, read as the reverse complement.
TTTAAGACTCTGCTGTAAGGTGTGGAGAGAAGACAGTTGTGAAGAAATGTAGGAACATTATAGGACAGTTGTGTTTTAGCCCCAATACACTCTAATTTCTAACAAGTTATCAGCATACAAATGGCAGGATGATTTCATGAGAAAAAAAATCACCTGTGAATTTCAGGAAAGCATTTCAATTTAACCTGAGTCAGGGAAAGAAGCTACCCAACACAGGGTAATAGTCTGTGCTGACTGGCAAAGAGGTATTTTAAATATACCTGCCAATTCTCTGTTAGTATTAAAAGGAAGACATTGAAAGAGTCTTTAAATGGCCTTGCTGTGTTGTTCTAGTGCCAGAATGAAAAGTGAGTTCATACTAGCAAGTTACTGACACAAAATTGTGAAAGACAGAATTAAATCACCTTTGTTTAGGGATCTAGCTGCTTTCCATAAGTTTCTCAAACGGAAACTCAGAAGGTTTGAAATTCTAGATTTATGACATGATTTTGAATATGAGCATTGAAACGTAAAGAAAATATGGTCATATAAGTGTTTTGCTTGGTAACTAACTCTACTATCTGTAAGAAATGTTATGGGGCATAAAGTATAGTTCAGCAAAAGTAGCCAAAGGACAAAGAAAATTGTTTGGTTTTGTTTCGGTTTTAAAGTAACCTGAACATATGAGTGGATGAGCTTCCCAAGCTTTGATGCAGCTGGCTTTGTATATGTATATTTCTGCCAGTCCTGAGCAGCAGTGAGCATGCATTTCAAATCCTTTTCTAAACAAGCCTCTCTGATTCTTTCCAGAGAACCAGCCTTACTAAGGCAAGGCAAAGTTAACCCTTATTTTAGAAAAATATGTTATATAACTTGAGAGAAAGAGATTGTAGCTCATTGGCATGATGCTTCCAACAATACACATGGATTTAGACCATTAAATAAATGATGCCATTGTTTCCAAAATGAAGTAAGGATGATTCAGAACAAACTTTCAAGTCAAATTTTGTTAATGGTCATTTCACAAAACATCCTTTAACTTTTCTAGAGAAATGTTGAAAATAATCATTCAGCAATTCATGCAATTTTATAGCTGAGGAAAAATTTACTGGCAAAACATGAGGTAGATAAATGTGTTTCTTCATATTCTTTTACTATAACCATGCAATTAATAGTGGTATCGGTAATGGCATAAAAATTCAAATTTAGAAACCATTAACCTTTCTGTAATAAATATTGGTATAGTATGTTACATCATTTATGACAAACAAAAATGAAAGATGAAAGAACAACTTTGAAAGATAAAATGTAATGCTTCTAAAAACACATGTACATAGTAAGAATCCCCACTGCAACCACATCTAAATCCCATTTTATACTCAAACAGTGAAAAAGCAAGCTCTGGATTGCCAAGCCAGGCAATATTTGGACTGAAATATTTGAATCAATGCTGTGGATAATGACATTCTTAAAGCTTTCAGATAGAGGTTAAGATGTAGTAACAGATGAGTACTAGTACAATTTTAGTGTCTTGTGAAATCCGTGACTGGGGATTTGGACAACATAAATGAAACTTATTAAAGACAATATTAAGGATAGGAAATAGCTGTTTATATTCAACTTGTTGCATACCACTTGTATATTTCATGTTTAAGCACCCGTGGAATGTTTCAGAAAAAACATTGGGAAACTGCATCAGCTTTTTACCAATGGAAAATGCAGTACAGCATTATTTAAGGACAGAATAACATTTTTAAGAGTCCAGATTTTGGACAGTAACTTTGTCAGCATTAGATGTTGGTTGTTGACCTTGTTGAAAATATACACAAATTCTGTGAGTGCTCTGTATCTGTTTGCTCTCATATGGGAATTCATATACTTTTGAAACATTGTTTTTTATACCACCTAGTATTCTTCATAAATTAGAATCTATTTCTAGATATGGTCAAAGGATTTCTTATAAGCTGTCAGAACACAGTTGCTTTACAGCCCAAGTATTTTATGGCTTTAATTTGTGTTTAGATGGAAGGCTATTCACTTAAACCTCAGAAAAAGTGATTGAGAGAAAAATATTCTCTCTAAAATGAGAAAGAAGTATTATAAATATAAAACATTTGGTATCCTACCTTTGATGTAAATTCCAAAACAATTCTGAGAAGATAAAGGTATTTTTGTAAGTTTTGTTTTAGCAATCAATGTCTAACTTTACAAATATCGAAACCATAAACTTTCAGATCCCCATTATCATTTGAAATTACTTGAGTCTGTTTTCCTTTGGTTTTACTGGAGTATCCACTTAATACCTCATGTGTATGTAGATTCTTGGAAACAGATTTTAAAACCCAGTAATATGGTAGCTTATTTTAGCCAGAAATTCAACTGGATTTTGCTCTTGTTTGATACCACTAATTATTTTTTTGTTTGGGTGGGGGGGGGGCGGAGTTGTGTTGGAAAGGGATAGACTTTTATAAGACCCTTTGAAACGAGCTATATATGTCAACAGGAAAGTAAGGAGAAGGTGCTTTTCAGATTGCAATAATTTCATTTTTTCCCAATATTTGCAAACCATAGTAATCACCTTTCTGCAACTTTCTAAAAAATACTTTATTCTTGTGCTGGTTGAAGTAGAATCCGACTACATTCCTTACCTTAGAGCAATTATATTACATACATTGTCTAGAATATGGAAATAATAGAGTTGTTAGAACCTTTCTTCTATGGACAAAAATTATCTAAAATGTAATTTGATTAGGTCTGTGGTTATGAGAGTGGGTAGGAGTGTGCACATATGTGCATATGGATTCCTGTGACAATCCTTTTTAAAGATTCCTTTATTTAAAAATATTTTCCAGCACTCAAGAGGAAACCTCAGTCTTTCCAATTTAGAAATTGTGTATGATAATCACTGCAGAAGGCATGTGATATACTAAATGGGAGTTCACTTTTGATTTGGTGGTATTTACCTGGAAAATACTTTTGTTGTCATTTTGGTTTGTTAAAGGGGTTTTGGTTGCTGCTTTTCTTTTCCCCTTATTTCACAGTTGTGCTGAATATGCATCCCTCAAGCAAGTTCCATGTTTATTGATAGAATAGATACAGCATATCACTGCTTCAAGAGTATTAGGATATTGTGGGCTTCTAATTCTTCACAGATTCAAACTTACTAACACTTGACCTTTCTCTCTTGGCTTTGATGCCAAGATGTGTGCCTACAACTGCTTCAACATCACTGTCTTTCAGGAGCAAATCTGAAGAACCCACTATCTCTCCACCAGGGAAGACACTGTCTATTCAGCTATATAGCTGATGGATCAAGAGACCTAGTATTCTACAGTCCTGCCAATCTTGTTCCACTAAACTATCAAAAAAAGGCTATTATTTTTCCTCCTTTGCTCCAGTGCAGGAAAACACAGGTTCTGGAGTGAGACTGTCAGTTGCTAGATTAACTGCATGGGTTAGTTTTATCCTGTGTGTAGGAGGAAACCTGAGCATCACTCAGAAGCCTGACACTTCTTTTGACATTTTGCATGAAGTTTTCACGGCTCACTTCACTTGATCAATTAGGCATTGTCATCTGTTTATCTTCAGTATGTCTTGAGTGTGAGTTTCTGTGATGAGGCTGGTTTCACAGGGTCGTTTAGATGTCAGGCTTCACACAGAGTTCATGCTATCTGTTAGAAGTCAGGTCATAGACATCTAATCTAAGCATGAGGAACTGGAGTCAAACTTCTTCATATAGATATATAAATATAAAA
>NW_008654431.1:5896-8567 GCF_000695815.1 Acanthisitta chloris | reverse complement strand
AGTGATGACCTCCCCACAGCGATCGCAGCTCCGACCGAAGCTCCTACCGCCCTGAGCGCCGAGAGCCCGAACAAAGTGTCCCTCCCTGTGACTGAGGTCTTTTGTAAAAGAAAAAGGTGTCCCCCCCAGTGGCTGAGGTATTTTGTCTCTCTTAAGTATCCGACCATCAGCGTCTTCTGATAACATGTATGGGGGAAAATTCCTTAAAGCAAAAGGGGAGCCCCTACACAACCCTAACATCCAGACTCACACCCTGACTGTTCAGGGCTTACAAACAGTCCTTAAGTAACTGTTAATTGAATTCTGTGGGCCATAGAGAGAAAAATGTCACGCAGATGAGGACTTCTGTTCTAAGGCTTGACTTGCATTAGAACTGTCTGGGCAAGAAACTAAAAAAACCATTCAAGACTGTGGGGAGGATTTGTAATAGGGAACAGTTGTTTGCAAGCAAAAAGATCTCTCCACAGCCAGCTGTGAGGAGCAGCAGTCAGGCCAGGCCACAGCCCATCAGCCTTCACTCCAAAACAATAAAAAACTTCTGACAACTTGGGTAAAAACTTTCCAGCAGGTGAAGCAATTGCTGCATTGAACTGGAGATCTGTTTCATGACTGGATCCGATTTCAGAAATCAGCATTTTAAAATGACCAAACAACAAAAACAGCCATTGAAATTCTGCCCACCTTAACCAGCTGGAGGAAAAAAACCAAATTCACCATCAGCACTCCAACAGATGCTGCTCCATATTCATACTTAACAGCTTTCCCCTTTCCTAGTCACTTCATACAGATGTTCCGGAAGGTACTGGAAGTTCAATTAGAGGTGATATTTTAGAAGTGTAAAGTAAAAACAATTCCATATTTATCATCCTCGAGTGACTGTATTAAACACACATGGCTGTCCAAAGCAATGCAGACAGCTCCTCTCCCAGCACCTGGCAGCAGAGCTCACCTTGTGCTTCACCACACACTGCTCGACTGCTGCACGAGAGAGGACAGGCCTGAGCTTCATGGGAGGTGAAATTCCACAGATTTCAACATGCAGAACATGTGAGATGAAATACTAAGGCAGGCAGTGAGGTACAGTCTCTGCAGAGTGAGCTGCCCAACAGGGACGAGTCACTGTGTGCGACTCCTGACGGGTTTAGAGAAAGATCTGGAATGAAGCAATCAAGCCCCAAACTGACATCATGTTCAGCTTGGCAAAACAAGTTTCAGTACACAGAAAAGCAAGGTCTTTTCCAGAACTGAGTCTTCCTTGCACTGATGACAAATACCACTCCCATTACACACATGTGCTCCTCTTTACACAGCTCAGCGTGATGAAGACAGAGGGGACTTCATTAAAGTGGAGATAAAACCTTCTCAGAGGCAGAAATCAACCAAATTCTGATGGGAATTGAAGGCATCAAAAATGGCAGCTCTGAGGTAGTTCCAGCTTTAGTGTGTTAGATTCTGTGTATTACATTTTTAAAATGACAAAGCAGTATTTCCAAAGGTTTTAATTTCATTGTGCTTAAACACTGAAGATGCACATAAAAAGTGAAATAGATGCAATAAATGGTACCAACATTATAGAACTTTTGGCCAGAGGTTGTATCTCAGCACAAATGATGCCACAAGAGCCTTCTCAGCTGCAGAACTGCTTGCAGAAATACATACTTTAAAATACGATTTTTTAAAGTCAGCAAACAGGTAATTCCATCCTTAGTAATATTGCATGGATTTAGGGGCTGTTCTGTCACTTGTTACATGGGTAAGGAAAACTGGGATACCAAGAAGTGGCAACACACCAATAGCTCTTCAATGATCCCTGCAAGGACAGGCTTGGTGAAGAACCTAACCTAAGATCACTGACTGCTGACCTGCCCAACAGCCCTGAAGAGATCCTTGTTCATCCTGTCCCCAAAAGACTGAAGTAGGAATTTCTGGAATATCTCTAGCCTATTATAAAAGTTCACTATCTACATGTTTATAAATCCTTTGCTTACACTCATTTTGCTGCAAATTAGAACAATTTCTGCTTGTAAGTAGACAAGAGAGATGAGTTTATCACAGATTATTGTCGTATGTATCCATGATCTTCTCTTTTACTAACCCAATGGTTTACCAATCACAGCACATCATAGAAACAAAAATAACCAAACTGTAATAGATTTCTGTACAAAACTGTCTTTCTCCAGTTTTCACAGCTCCTGAAAATGGGTATCAGCATTCGTTATCCATTGTAATTTTAGAAAGCTTGATATTCCTTTAGAAACACTTTCTACAAGCGAAAGCTCAGAAGTGTTAATATTTTCTTACTCTCTGAAATCTGGTGAAAAATAAGAACTGACTTTTTTTGTCATGTGCAGGGAACAATGAGCAGCTTATAATAAAACTATAAAATGATTCTGTCCTTCATGTCTGCACACTCAAGGAGCCACAGCACAGAAACAGGAGGATCTGTGTGCCAGCTGTTGTCCAAAGTGTGATTCACACTTAGTCATTCAGTGCTGAACAAAAATGGTTACAATCCACCAGTCACAGAATCAGAAGTGAAAATGAACACCCGTTCCCATCACCTAACAACAACAGGCAAGGCAGCTGTACCCAAACTGTTTTCATTCATGGTTTCACTCAAACTTGCTGTGTGATCTTCAGACACTGCACAGCTGCTGAGTGCCAGGCCCAG
>NW_008654431.1:2799-5571 GCF_000695815.1 Acanthisitta chloris | reverse complement strand
GAATCCACCACCTCCCTGGGCAGCACATTCCAGTGCCTGATCACTCTCTCCCTAAAAAATCTCCTCCTGATATCCAACCTAACCCTCCCCTGGCAGAGCTTGAGTCTGTGCCCTCTTGTCCTGCTGCTGGTTGCCTGGGAGAAGAGACCAACCCCCACCTGACTCCAACCTCCTGTCAGGGAGTTGTAGAGGGTGATAAGGTCTCCCCTGAGAATCCTCTTCTCCAGGAGGAGAAAAACCTAGCAAGGGCTGCTTTAGTACAGAATTTTTTTCTCTACCAAGACACATAATCATTCCATGGAGTTTGAAGGTGTCCCTAATTAAATGAACCAGTATTTGGGCTCTTTTTATTCCTTGTCTGCCTATCTGTGGCATGAGCAAATTTTATGATAAGAGTCAAATTCTCTTTTAATTTCAATTAAATCAAACCAAAACCAAGGAATAACCAAAAGCAAAACATCTCTGAACTGGCAAATCCCTTCACTACCTCCTACTACACCTTTTGTGGATGTATGAATATTGCATTTTAAAGGGCATTTTTTCCCCTTGAGAGAAGTGATTCTGCCAGTAAAAACATATAGACACAAACCCAGACAGTTTGCCTGTGCTTAAAAACAAGTCAGAAAAGGGAAAAGAATTTTAAACAGTTCTTTCATGACATCTTAATTCTGGGCTGCAAGATCCCTTATTTATTAACAGTAATATGTTAGGTCATTCAGCCATTAAATTTCAAGAATGTGCCCATTAACAAGTCTGCTGATTAGGATTAATTAGGGGGTGGAATTTCTTACATGGTACTTGATCACAGAGTTTAGAGGAAGTACAAAAACCCCCCAAGAAATCACAGCTCCTGCAACAAAGGAATCAAACTGCAGGTGCTAAAATATTTTACGCAGAACTAGCTTTGTTTACAGAGTCCCTACTTGATGCAGTTAGTCAGACCCTGAACAGTGCCACAGAATTATCCACCATGGAATTACCCATCTATGTGGATTGCCCTTAATTTTTGTCCCTGAAGAGGTGAAGTGCAGCAGAGCATATGTTAGGGATTCATCTGCCACATCTAACCTCCCTAGTGCTCCAAAACCTAAACTGGTGAGAGCTTCAGTGGTGAAAATCCTACTCAGGAACCACAGCACAGCTTGGGTTGCAAGGACATTTCAAGGTCATGTAGTTCAATCCCCCTGCAACGAGCAGAAATCATGCTGTTCATAAACTGTCCAAATACCATAAGTACCAGAACTTTTCAATAATCCAATGCCAAAAGTTCCACTAGATTAAAAAAAAAATAAAATAAATCAGTCCCAACTCAATCAATCTGCCCCTTGGTATCACAACTCTTCATTTCTAAGGTGTTGGCAGCTCTGTAATTTAAAACACACACCTTGTTAATGACAATAATTAAAACCAAACCATTTTAAATGTGAAACAAATATTTATTTCCATTTTGTGTACACAAAAAACAAAGTCAAACCAGCTGAACAATTATAAGTACTGACAATTCTGGTGAATATTTAATGGCATGTGTTCCTAAGTTCACTTTACAAAAACAAGTGCTTTTAAAATTTTTCATCAGGTGTTTGATTTCTCTTAAGTATTTTTTTTCCCAACTCACAAGCAGCTAATCCAGTGGTTTTAGTTAGTAAGACACCAGAACTTAACAGACACAGTGAGTCACACTGAAACTTTTGAGCAGAGCATTAAAAGATTTGCCTGAGAAACCCATGCCACTTCCTTCTCATTTACACCTTACATTTAAAATTGTTACCTGCTGAGATAAATATGCCAACTGGGTGCAGTTTTTGGATACTTATTGTCAATGAGCACAGAAAAACTGACCTTCCAGAAAAGCATCTGCTGGTTTATTCTCTGGCTGCTGCACAGATAGAAAAACAACCAAGCCCAAGAACACACCAAAAATCAGTGCACAGAATCTGCCAGAAAGCCTCGTGCAGAGTATTAACAGTGTTCTTACACTCCCTGAAAGAGATCCCTGAAGTCCCACTGCAGCCCAAGCCCAAGGTCTGCAGCATGGTACTGAGCTCAACAGCTTGTACAAACAAAACCTTCTCCTGCATGCACCAGTCACAAACAGAAGCTGTGCTACTTCTTTAAACAACACAGTAAAAAAAAGTTCAGGCTGTTTTGTTATATGAAAAATAAAGCACTGGTTTTTACATTCAAAAAACAACCCTGTAGAAAAGTAGACTTTACAAAGCACAGGTTGGTGATCACAACCCTCAAAAGGTGAAAGGAAGGTGGAAAGAAACCCTTAAATTCCTCATCCTCATGCTCTACTCCATCAGTGGTGATGAAGGGATTGCAACAGGTCTGTACCAAAAGCCAAAAACCAAATTATTCCGGTACAATCACACTTGTGTGGGACTGAAAATAATGATGGAGGAGTGTCCCCAAATTCAGCAGAATTTCTTCCCTTCTGAGGCTAAAATGCCTGGGGCAAGGAAGGATTTTTCAGAGTGATACTAGAACCAAACCCCCCCAGGTTGACCAGTGAACACTGCTGACCAGGCAGCTGTGCCACAGGCAGCACAGGCACCAAGTGGAGGGATGCCCAGAGGGACAGCTGAGCTCTCAGGGCTCCCATCAGCTCCTCCAAGCTGGTTAGGGAAATCATTTCTAGAAAATGAAGAACTGAAGCTAGCCTATATCTAGGCATGATCTCCACAAGTCTGCAAACTCTCACCTCTGCTACTGGACACCAAACAAGATAGAAAAATGCTGGAATTTCTAAAGCTGCACGAACAGCACATA
>NW_008654431.1:0-2772 GCF_000695815.1 Acanthisitta chloris | reverse complement strand
GAAAGAGGTGATTTTAAAAGGTATGTTGCTAAATGAATACATTCTTTTCATGGCATACTTAGCTCCCTTTCCATAAAACTCCTAACCAATTATTTCAGCTCTGTATAGGGAAGCAGTTTGTGGCTTAAAGCACAAATATTAAGAAAGGCTTTAGGAAATCATGACTAGTTCCAACCCAGTTGTATCATATACAAGCTCTAGATAAAACGGTGTGATTTGAGGCAGACAGCAATACTAGAGGTTGTAGTAAGTAATTCCTTAGGGATTCCTAAGGATAGCTGCAACTATTTTTCCCACAGTTTGGAAGACTGATGGAAAGCTTAAGCCTAGACTCCCATCATCTAGCCATTGTCTTCAGTCTTTTCAAGTGTCATTTCACATGTCAAGCCAGAAAAAAGTTGGTCAGCATAGATACTAGAGAAAGGTTTGTAAGGACAAATTGCATAGTTTTATAGTTACATAGAAAATAATGCTTAATTTATTCTGTGATGAATGATGTAAACCTGTTGTCTGACAACACCAGCAGTCACAAAGGCAAGGAATTCCTAAGGCTACACAAAATAACTTCAGGACAAAACAGACAGTTTGGTAAAACCATCAGTCTTCTTCCATATTTGAGGTGCATTAAGATGGAGACAGCCGAAGACCTCCTTTTGGTTCCTATCTCATACTTTTTATTCAGGTTCCAACTTTGAGCCTGAACTCTCAAAATCCTTTGCAGTTTTGCAACTAGTAGTAAAAACACTGGAAGAAAGATTATAAATACATCTGCAGATTGCAAATAAATCTGCAAATGTTTTGGCAGCTCTGAATAGCACTTGACAATTTATATCAACACCTGCCAACTTCGTCGTCTCTCAAACCTACGAGGCCTTTGCCTTCGTATTTCCTCTTCTGAGTGCTCAGGTGCAAACCAAATTACAGAGAGTCGCCACTCCCTGTTGTATGTTGCTCCACCAAAATCTAGAAGACACAATGGAAAAACAACTGTTATTTTGGTGTGTAATCTGAGAAAAATGCACATCCATCCTGCAAGCCAAAGCATCACAACACAAAGGAAACAGGGAGTTCAGTGTTTTCACTTCTGAACAGTTTCAGGGCAATTACAACTTCCAGCAAATGCTCTTAAAGACAGCTGAATAAAAACCAAAAACAACCAACCAAAATAATAAAACTACAACCATCACCACCCAGGAAAACAATCCCAAACAACCAAACCAGACAAAAATCCCAAACCAACAAACCACAACCAAAAGAACACCTAACAAGTATTAACCTGCTAATAACGACAAGTATTACCAAGTATTCACATTTCCACAATCACAACTTTATCCAGAGAACTCCAGATTGCTGAACTATTTAAATGTCCTCAGGAGTTACTTCTGGCAAAAGAAGCTTTTGTTTTTGCTGTTAACATCGAGTCCAACATGTGCAGACTCACACCAGATGCACACACAGCAGGTTCAGAAGCAAACGCCGCCACGTGGCAGCTCAGCTGAAAGGAACTGTAAGCAAAACAGTCTGAGCAACAAGAGCACACCAAGACCAACAGTTCTCTGCCCTGGCAGTGCAAGAGGAGGCAAGCAGGCAATTCCAGCAGCTCTCCAGAATTCCCACAAAGTCACTGAGCAAAGAAACCACGACAAGGACACCAGCTCAGCTCAGGGGCTCTGGGAAAGAAAACAGTTTGACTTGTGAGCACAGGTCAGTGGTGAGTGTAAGCTAATTGGCTTTTGAGATAAAGTCTAGGGAAAGTCTAGGTTGGATGTGAGAAAAAAAGTTTTTTACTGAGAGTGAGTTTTTTATTGAGAGTGAAAGTCAGAGCTCGACTCACAAAAAAATCCCAAGATCCACCAGAACAAAAATCCAAACCCACATCCCACACTGATCAAGATATTTCTTCAGAGCAGCACTGATCAAGATATTTCTTCAGAGCAGAACAGCAAGCAAACAACAGGTCAGAGATAGCTATACTGGGGCTTCGCTAAGGGTGGCTGTTACATGAGTAGTCCCTTGGCCTGGCAGGCTCAGTGAAGAAAGGAATGGCACCTAAATAAAAGAAAAATGCATGTGCTATTAGAATAATTACATTGCCTTTCCTTATCAGATACAAAAATCAAACTCTTCCTTTCAGAGTCTGTTTCATGAGACACAAAAAAGAAAAAGAGCTGAGTACAGTAGCACTCATTCCTCCAGGTCACTGTCGCGATGGAGAGACGTGACACAGCTTGATGCAAGCAAGATGTCAGTTTATTGTTGTTTTCCACAGATACTTATAGTTTTCTTGGCTTAGCCTGTTCTCTGCCCATTGGCTTATTCTATACATTAGGTGTGCACCAATTGGTTAACCTAAGGCACAACAACTTGTTACATGTCTTCTATCCCAGCAACATCCCAGCAACTTCCTGACTAGTGAGCCAGCACGCAGGGGCTTTCTGTTCAAGATTCCCATCTCCATGCCTTCTCCTCCTAAGGCCCTCGGGCAACAAGTCCTAACACATCCCCTGACTAGCCCAGACATGCTGGGGCCTTGCTGAACCCAGACACCTCCCCACATCTCCCCCTTCCTGTTGCACAAGGAAGATTCGTATTATGGAGTCTTCCATCAACCTTTGTAGACATTGCAGGAAACAGGGGAAAAAGAATAACAAGAGAAGAACAACAATCAAAGCATAAACAACTGTCTTAACCAAGCTTTTTTTAACTATCCGGACAGTCCTCAAGAGATTAGCCCATTTGATGCTGAGAGGGATGGTCCTGAGGATGATCAGA
>NW_008654430.1:5579-8830 GCF_000695815.1 Acanthisitta chloris | reverse complement strand
CTCTCCCTTCTCTCCCTTCCCCTCTCCTCTGTTCCCTTTCCCCTCCCTTCCCCTCTCCCCTTCCTTCCTCCTTCCCCTCTCCTCTGTCTTCTCCCCTTCTTTCCCCCTTCTCCTCTCTCCCTTCTCCCTTTCCTTTCCCCTTCCCCTCTCCCCTCCCTCCCCTTCTCCTCTCCCTTCCCCTCCCTCTCTGTCTGTCCCTCCTGCTTTGCCCGTGGTGAAAAGTGCTGTCGTGACTGTTGAGCAGCTCCTTCGAGTAGTGCTGGTGTCCTGGGAGCTGAGGAGTTACTGAAATGCACTGTACAAATTAAGGGCTTGTTATCCTCCACTCGTGTGTAGGTCTGTTGTAAAAAGTTAAGAGCTTGTTTGCTAACACCACCTGGGTGTAAACACTGAGCCGGTTTCCCTGTCTTTGTTCAGCCTGGTGAGGATTGAGAACAACCATCACACCCACTACACGTGGGTCGTGACAGCCCTGGGAACACCTAGGAGGAACCAAAGTTTGGGGGTGAATAATTCCCTTCAATGTGGCTCCAAATGAAGGTGAAATTATAGACACTATTGAGTGTTACCAATGCACCTGATGGTTTCATCTGGTTTAAATCTGCTGCCTCAGACATCCCTGAGCTGCCTCACAGCCTGATTTTCTCTCCCCTGCCACTTTTCCACACTGACTTCTCAACTGAGAGGTTACTAAGAACAAATCTGACCACACTGGTAAACCCCAGAATGGGTTGGGGTGGAAGGAACCCTAAAGATCATCTCCTTCCACCCCTTCCCATGGTCAGGGACACTTTCCCCTAGCCCAGGTTGCTCCAACCTGACCTGGAGCACAGCTTTTCCCAGTTCCTTGCTCTTTTTATTAAACATCACCTTGACCCTTTGGTACATTTTACTCTCTCTGGTACATTCTGCACTCTCTGGTTCTACGTAACTACAGCCATAAAAAAACTTCCAGGAGCTGTGTGGTCTCCCAGTGCTGGTTAGTTGGGTTTTTTTGTTTTATTTTTTCTCCTTGCACCTTTCTCTCAAGTGTCAAACCTCCCTGAGCCTGAGTGTTGTAGTTTCTCACTCCTTTTCCCTTCCCACGCAGGTGCTCTGATGTTGGCAGAGTTGTTGCACACACTAGGTTGGTACAACAGACACATCAGGATGTTTCTCTCTGTTTCTATGCTCACAGTGATCTCCTTTGGGGCACCTGCCCCTGATTTTGGTACATTTTGCGCTGTCACTTCACCTTTAGCTGCTCCAGGATTGTTCCTGGGACAGCTGTGGGATGGCAACGAGCTCTCTCATCGCAGAGATGGGAACACGAGGCTCCGATTGCGACACATCTGCTGTTAAAAATTTACTACAAATCCACCAATTTGGGGGGGATAATCATTGGCCTCAACTCCTTTAACCAAAGCTTTGCTGTTCCCAGCAGGAAAACCAAACCCCAACCTCAGCAAAGGGTTAACGGCGCAGCCTTCGCCTCTGCTCCTTCCCTCTAATCGCTCCTGCCAGGCGGCAGTTGGAGCGGTTCCAGTACAACTGTGTACATGTGCAGGATTTTTGGAAGGCAGGAACCAGCAGGAGCTGGGAAGGAGCTACAAGGATGGCCCAAAGCTCCGAGTGCCGAAATTCCCATTTCTATTACTACAGCATCAAATTCGCCCTGTCCACCTACGCCACCCTCTTCTCGGTAGGTGCTTTTATTCTGTCCTTCCTGCTGTTTCCCACCCCCTTGTGGGTTGGATTTGACTTTTCCACGGTCAAATTTCCCTTCCCAAAGTGGCAAATCCTTTAGGTAAAAACCTGGTGTTGCGAAGCCTTTTTTTTTCTTAGGGTTTGCTGGGGCTGGAAGGGCAAGCCTGGGTGAAAATGTGGGGTTTGGGGGGTTTGAAAGCACAACCCAAGTCTGTCCTTCCCCACAACAGCTCCTGCAAGTCCTTCGTGCTGGGGAGTCACATTCTGAGGCATTTAGAGCATAAAAAAATCAAGGGAATGTGATGTTTTCCCCCCACAAACACCCTGAAGGTGGATGGATCCCCCCACCCATCTCGGGCACAGACACAGCCAGAAAGCTGTGACTGTTTTAACCACATTTCTTCTTCTAAGAGCTAAAACCTGAGCAGATTTTAAGCAGTTTTAAATCACTGAATGATGGTCAGGGTGAGACTTCCCCCCCCATACCTGTGGGGGAAACATGTGTCAGGGCAGAGGAGAGGGAAGCAAGAAATTCCACATCTCTTTGGGGTCTGTGGGTGTTAATACAGGAGATAGAAAGTTTTTTGGTTTTTTTTTTTTAGGGGCTTCCTCTTGCATAATCCTGGCTGTGTTTACAAATATTCCCTGCTGGGGGTTAATGAATTTTTGCCTGCTGGGTGTGAGACAGGTGGAACTGCAGACATACCTGTGCAGGTGCCTGGGCAGGGTGTGAGTTATGAGCAGAGTGGGGAAAATGCTTTTTATGTCTGTATTTTTTCCTTTCTTTTAATGACTGAGCTCCTTGGGAGGGCACAGCTCTCCCTCTCTGACTGGGAACAGTGAACTCATTGTCTCACTGTGCTGAACAACCTGTATCCACCTCAGAGCATGAACAAAAAGAACCAAAAAGGTGTTTTTTTTGGTCAAATATCTCACTAATTTTCCTTGTGACCTGCAGGGCAGAAAAGCTCCCAAGGGGTGAGGAGATCTGAGTATCTCCCCCAGCATGGTCAGTCATCAGTGGGATTCCCACTGCACTCAGCAAGCCCCAAAAATCCTGATTTCCTCACCCATTTCTGGCTGTGGTTGGAGATTTGGGCTGAGGACAGTGCAATATTTTTGCTTGCAAAATGAGTCTGTGGTTTTGGTTTCTCTCAAGAACTGAGTTCCGCTGGGTTTGAGGTTTCCCCAGATGCCTCTGAGCAGCTGTAGAGGTCAGGAGGAGGCACAGGTTTTTTTTTGTCTGCTCTCAAGTTAGGGATGTGCTTTGGAAACATGGATTAATGATGGACCAATTTGCATGTCAGGTGCTTGTTAATTGTTGAGGTGTTTGGAGGAGCCTAAGGGGAAAATCCTGAGGAATCCTACAGCAAGCAGAGACTGATAACCTCCTGAAGAATAGCAAACAGCAGCAAAAAAAGCCACTTGGAATCATTCCCTTGGGAACCCTGGGATGGTCCTTGTGCAGGGATGTTGCCCCATGGATTCCATATGGATCGTGCAGCTCCAGAGAGGCTCTTCAGCTGCGTGACCTACTTCTGGCCTCATTTGCACATTTTGCCGCC
>NW_008654430.1:0-5556 GCF_000695815.1 Acanthisitta chloris | reverse complement strand
AACCTCTCAAAGCTTCCAGGGCTGCCCTCTGCTCTCTGCTTCAGTGCACTCACTAAGGAAGGGTTGGGGTGAAATTTCTCTCTTGAATGGGATGCCTTATCCCTGGAAACGTTCCAGGCCAGGCTGGACCCCTCGTTTTGGGGGTTTGGGTTGTTGGGTGAGTTGTTTGGGTTTGTTCCTCTCAGGCTCCAGGCGAGGGCCAAGCTGAGCAGACAGAGAGACTGTAATGATGCAGGCAGGGAGGGGAGAGGGAGAACGTGGCACACCCTTGCTTCCAGCTGTCCAGTTGGATTAATCACGCTGCAGTCCCTCGTCCCCTGCCCAGGCAGGGTGAACAGCCCAGCCCTGAGCACAGCGAACGCGCCGAGCGCTGACGGCATCGCTTGGGATTGGATGCTGAGCATCCCAGATTTGGATGGGTTGTCTTAGTTTTGGCCATCTTCCACCTCCACCTCTCCCTTGAGGTCTCTGCTTTTTCCCTGTTGGCATCTGAACCCCATTCCATGCTTCCCTTGCAGATCCTTGGCCTCGTCATCCTGTGCATTGGGATTTATGCTGAAGTGGAGAGGCAGAAGCACAAAACCTTGGAAGGGATCTTCCTGGCTCCAGCCATCATCCTCCTCCTGCTGGGTGTCACCATGTTCGTCGTGTCCTTCGTTGGCATGGTGGGGAGTCTCAGGGACAACCGGACGCTGCTGAAGATGGTAAGGATCTTCCTGTGCTCTCCACGCAGCTCTGAGGATGATCTGGGTGAGCTCAAGGAGGAAAACTGGTGTAACCAATGAATCATTGATCCAACTCCTGGCCCTGCACAGGACACCCCAAAATTCCCACCATGGCCTTGAGAGAGTTGTCCAAATGCTCCCTGAGCTCTGTCAGGGTTGGGGCTGTGCCCACTGCCCTGGGAGCTGTTCAGTGCCCAAACACTCTTGGGGAGAAGAATCTTGTCCTGATATCCAACCTAACCCTGTTCCAGTGCCCAAACACCTCTGGGGGAAGAACCTTTTCCTCAATGTTTTTAGGAAACATCCCATCCAAATGATAGTTGTGGTGGTTAAATAACCCTGGGAGCTTGTTTGCCTAGCAATAATTCCCCATGACCTGACTCTTGTCTTTCTGCCTGGATTTTGAGCATGACAGTGAGTGTTTGCTGGGGCTCAGCTTTACCTCTAACACACAATTCTCCTTTTCTGTCCATCAAACCAACAAGAAAATCTGTGATTTCTTTGTAGTCTAAGGCTAGAGGTTATTTTTCCACCAAAGCTGAAGTTCTGTTGTTGTGGAGAACATTTCAGCGTCAGCATTTCTCTGCTGTTCAAAAGATCAACTACCACTGCAGCTCCTTTGAACTTCCAACACCTACATAAAATACATACAGAAAAGTATATTGAGACCTACATTGCTATTCCCAAATGTCAGGCACAGCAAGATGGGAAAAACAAACTCTGGCACCAGCTTTGCCACTTGCTTTGTTTGCCACGTGGTGTTTTTCCTCTCGAGGTCCACCCCAGGATGTGCCTTGCTGAGCTGTGCCTCCCTCTCCCTCCCCAGCCCCTGATTGCAGGTGTCAACAGGGAGAGAAAGGCTGGGAGAGAGCAGCTCTGGCAGGTTTGAAGAGGGAACGTTGGGCTCTGGGAAATGCTTGGCAATCACAGAGCTATTGTGTGCACAGAGAATTGTCCTTCTCCTGGGAGGATAAATTCCTCCTTGAGGAGACTCAGCAGTGATTGGGGGTCCTGAATCGAAGCAATCAGAGTAACACACATGGTAAGGAGCGTTTTGAGCTGGTCCAAACAGCTGTTTGTATGGAGAAAAGGGGCAAAAATTAAGGCAGAAAACATCTATTTATAGCAGAGCCATCTAAAACATCTTTCTGCCACATCAACAGCACTGACATCAGCCCAGAGCAGCCACCCAAAGTCAAGGCTAAGTCAGAGCAAGTGACACTAAGAGCAGCATCTTCCTCTCCTTTTCCTTCTGCACTCAGACCTGGGGGAACTAGTTTAAAACAGTTCCTGAAGAAGTTTAAATGACTTAGTTTAAAAGACTAAGTGTGTGTGCACACTTCTTCCTGGTAGGAAGAGCACAAAGCACTTGGATTTCTTAGCTTTCTTTTCTTTTCCTTGGGTTTTAACTATGGTTGAAGAACAAAAATGGTCCAGAAAAAATTGATTTTTCTCCTCCTTATTGCAGCAGAGTGAGATCCAGAGCTCTGCTTGGTGGGACCCCAAACCACAGCACCTGGGGCTGCCTCCAAAGCAGCTCCATTTCCTAGGATGCATGTGCTGATTTGCATATCATCTCTGCCTAGGAGACAACACCTGTTATCTCCTTAATTATGGGATTCCTTGGCTAATTACGCCTGGCCCGTTAGGAGCTGATTTAGCTGGTGAGGAAGGCTCTGCTGCTCCTCCCCTGGGACCTCTCAGCAGACACACATCGTGCAGAGCTCAGCAGTGGGTGGTTAATTAAAAACTCAATTCTTTGGGGGTTGTTTTGCAGCACCAGAGTTTTGGTTTTGTTGTGCTTGGGAAGTAATTTTGAGGGGTGAAGGTCCTAAACTCTAATAAGCCAAGTGAATATTGGGGTAAGAAATTCCCTCTCCACTATATCCCTTCTTTTTTTAACTTGGATTTGGACTTTCAGCTAGTTAATGGTAACTAATCCTTCCCTTCCTCATTTCAGTTCTTCTGGGTCCTTCTGGTGATTTTCCTCACGGAGCTGCTGCTGCTGTTCATCGAAATCATCTTCGAAAACAAGGTGGGTGTGATCAGGAGGCCTTTGGGGGCTGCACAGTGACAAACTACAGCTCTGTGTGTCATCAGGGAGGAAACTCCTCAAGTATCTGTCAGTGTTTGCCCTGAAGAGAGAAGGTTTCCTTGCTCTTGCTCTTCTGGAGCTGCTTCAAAGCTGTGATGGATCTCCAGCACCACCCAGAGCCCCTACAATGGCCACAGCTCCCTGGGCATATTCTCAGCCAAAAACCTGTTGGGTTTTTTTTATTTCTTGAGGACTCATTAAGTTCCTCACCTTAATTAGATTAGCTGCTGGCTTGAATTGCAAGGACAGGTTGGAGTTAGAGCTGAGCTGGCAAAATGGTCAGTGCTTCCAGTGGATGTCCTTTCTGGCCTCGTGCCTCCTGCTGCAGCATCCCTGCTAGTCCAATTTCACCTCACCCTAGCATTTCAGCAAGCAATTAAACAGCTCCTAGCAATCTCTGCTGGCTCAATGAATGCACAAAGCAGGAGGAAAACCTCTGAAGTACCTGATACAGGCCCTAAAAATTGATTCCTCACTGCGCAGACAGCTCAGTGCTGGCAAATCCTCTCAGAATCCTGGAATGGGTTGGGTTGGAGGGACCTTACAAACATCTCATTCCACCTCTGCCAGGGGTGGGGACACCTCCCACCAACTCAGGTTGCTCCAACCCCATCCAGCCTGGCCTGGAATGCTCCCAGGGATGGAGCAGCCACAGCTTCTCTGGGCACCCTGTGCCTCAGCACCACCCAGGGAGGAATTTCTTCCCAGTATCCCATCTATCCCTGCCCATGGGATATCCTTCTGCCCTTGTGAAGCCATTCCCCCTTGTCCTGTCCCTCCAAGCCTTGTCCCAAGCCTCTCTTGAACTCTCTTGGAGCCCCTTTGGGCACTGGAAGGGGCTCTGAGTTCTCCCTGGAGCTTCTCTTCTCCAGGCTGAACACTCCCAACACAGTTGGGTTTGGGATTTATGAGCTTGGTGAGCCCTAAAGTCCAAGGGAGGCACTGGAGGAAGACTTTGCCTTTTGGGTTCTGCAGCCAACTCCATCTAGCACCTTCCCACAACTCTCCAAAACCCTCTGATCCCAGAAAAAAATGCACTGATGCTCCCCAAGGAAAATCAGGTTGGTTGAGTCCTTGCCACACACAGAAAATCAATATATGCTGCCACTTAGAGGCTTTTTTTTCTCTGAAATTCAGCGTTGAATCCTTTGCTTTGCTCCCCCTTTGGGTTCAGCACCATCCTGTGCTGGAGAAATGCTGGAGAAGGGATTGAAGCCTCATGTTTGAACCCTTGGATTAAGTAGAAACCATTAGTGCTTAAATTGTCCCTTAATTTAAATTAAACAGCCAATATCCAAACCTAATTAAAACTCAAACAAGGAGGGAGAGAGAAAAGGGAGATCTGACAAGCGATGAATCAACTTGACCCAAAATTGTTTGGAGGCAAAATTCTGCAGTTGGAACAAATGGTTGTTTATTAAACTCGTTAAAAAACAGAGTTAATTGGATTTTGTACGAAGTAAACGAGGAATTAATTTAGGGGCCTTGAAGCTACTGAAGCAGCTTCGTTGATATGCAAATGAGCTTGGGGAGATGATGGGAGATAACAGGTTCAGCTCCCTGGAGGGGAGAGGGTGGGGAGGTCTCATCACAACTCCACGAGCTCATCCCATGGCTTTTATTTCCCCCCTGAAAATCAGGATTTAAGTCCAGAGGCTTCCTCTAGGCTGGAGGGCAGGAACAGCTCTGGGTGAGCCTTGCTGGGGGAAAAACCAAGGAAAAATAGGGGAAAAGCAAGGAGAAAATGGGGAAAAAACCAAGGAAAAATAGGGGGAAAACAAGCAAAAAATGGGGAATAAATAAGCAGAAAATGGGGGAAAACAGGTAGAAAATGGGGAAAAAAGAAGCAGAAAGTGGGGGGAAACAAGCAGAAAATAGGGGGAAACAAGCAGAAAATAGGGAAAAAAACCAAGCAGAAGACAGGGAAACGCACCAGAAAATGAGAAAATCCAAGCATTGCCTGTTGTTTTGGGTTTAGCCATGAGCAAACCAGGAGTTGAACCTTACCAAAGTTCCCCTGAGCAGCGTTGGCAGCTCAGGCTGATCCCTGCCTGTCACAGGCTTTGTTTGCTGTGCTTTCACTTCTCTTGTTCTCCTGTTCTTCTCCCTCTTCCTAGTTTGCCCAACCTCTAATTTTCATGTCAGAGTGAGTTATGCAAAGCAACGTTTTTTCTTCTCTCCTTTTCACCTGCTTCTAACTCAGAAGGTCTTTTTGCCTTCTGAGTCTTTGTGCCTGGTGCTTTGGTAGGAGTCAGACAGCAAACCCTTGCTGGGCTCTGCTCAGGATGTTTCTTGCCTCTGTTCCAGCTCACTAAGAAGCTTCTCAGGCAGCTGTAAAATGTGTTTTCGATTCAATTAGTGTTTGATGTGAAGTGTCTGATGTGTCCAAGTGTCCTGAGGGATGTGGCTGAGGGAGCAGCAGGGACAGCCCCAGCCTGGCTGTGCTTTCAGGGCATGATTGAACTGCTGAATGACCTGGCTTGGGGTTAGGAATGATTTTGAGGGCTCTGATGAGGTCTCTGCTCCTGCATGGAGCTCATCCCATGGATAAATCACAGTGTTGGCTGTCACAGCACATTTCACCTCCTCCAGCCCCTCCTCATGCAGCAGAACTCCCTGCCAGGGGTTAAAATCCCATTAATCTGTGGGATGGGAGAGCTTGAGGGAGCTCCTGAATAAAATCCACGGGATGGGAGAGCTTGAAGGAGTTCCTGAAGAAAATCCATGGGATGGGAG
>NW_008654429.1:3776-4002 GCF_000695815.1 Acanthisitta chloris | reverse complement strand
AGAAGGGAGGGATAGGGGAGCAGAGGATGAAAAAGGCAGCAGGAAATGGGATGAGGAAGGGCTAGAATCATAGACTTGTTTAGGTTGGAAAAGATGTCTAAAATCCTAAAATCATCAAGTCCAACCATTAACCTGACACAAATGAGTCCACCACTAAACCGTGTCCTCAAGTGCTACACCTGCATGCTCTTGGGAGCACGGTGGGAATAAGACAACTGGGGAGAAA
>NW_008654429.1:1159-3523 GCF_000695815.1 Acanthisitta chloris | reverse complement strand
TCATCCTTACAGGCCTGCAACTCCAGTGAGCAGAAACAGCAGCTTTTACCAAAAATAAGCTGTCCAGCAATGACTGTGTAGGTCACAGGTGGATGATCATAGATGAATAGAGGCGTGGCAAGGGTTTATCAACAATATTGAAGTATTCAAGGTGGTAAAAGTGAAAGAAGCTTTGGGGGGAAAAACCCCAAAACCAAAAAAATAACCACCAAAAAAAAAAAAAGAAAAGAGAAACAAAAAAAATCCCTCACATTACTGAGCAAGGTAAAACAGGATGTACCAGGGAGACTGGCATTGCCTTACTGCCTCAGTGATATGCTGGGAAGTAGCTGTGGCCACTCTGGAAAGAGAGCCTGGACTTGTAGCAAACATTCCTGTGAAAGTAGCTCAAGGTTTGGTAGTGATCAAAGAAAGCAAGTAATGGGAAAGGAGCGGATTGTGCAGGGAAAAAACTGAGAGGGCTGCAAAACAGCACCAAAGTTGCTGCAATGGCCCTGGGAAGGTGGTTGGAAAGCAGGTCTCCACTCAAGAACAAGCTCATGCTCAAGGAAATTATCAAGTGAGGGGTTCAAAATGTACAAAGACTTGGAACAGGAAAAGCAAGAAATGAAGTAGTGTATCATAGGGAAAAACTGGGTGAGGAAGAGGAGAGAAGGAGCTGAGAAGAGGAAGTAGAGGTTAGAGACTGGAAACAAAGACTACAAATGAAGGGAGGTGGAGGGCAATGAAGACTAAGCAAGGCAGAGAAGGATGAACATGAACTTCCAGGGGGGATAATAAAGCCTAGAGCAGTGCAGAATGCTGTGCAAAGCAGGAGACAAAGGAAGGTAAATTCTCAGGGATCTAACCTCTCAACCTGAGGCTCAACAGTGACTGTACAAAGGGAAGCAGGTTCTCACAAAGACCCAAAGTGTCATGTCTTCAACGCTAGAAAGGGAAATTGTGAGTCCCTGGCAGCTTAGCCCCTGCTGTTGAATCCCTACCACTGTGCCAACACATCTCTGCAGCACATCTCTAACTTACAAGAGAAACAACATTTTTCCAGCAATATTTAATGGATTTCCAACATCATTTTAAGTTCAACCAAAAAAAAGAATTCACACAAGAGCAAAAATGGTGTGTAGAGCTGGTTCCTGGCCTGATGGTTGCTGGGCTCACATTGCTCATCACAGCACCAGAGTTCCAGTGGAAATCCTCCATGCTGGGATGGCCATGGTATGGTTCCACCATACCAATGCTCTCTAGACTCAGAAACACCCCCAGCTTTTGGGCAGCAGACCCAGCATCATTGTGAGGGTGCTCAGATGTACAGAAACTCTTACCATGGAGCTATGCCCTACATCACCTCCAAAAACTGCATTTGTTCCCCCAAACTGCTAAAAAATACTATCATGAGGTAGTGGAGCATGTGCAGAGAGAGGAAATGTGAACCTACTGCTTCTTCTTATGAAGGAGGTGTTAATTCAGTGGTTGGAGTCAATGATTTTAGAGGTCTTTTCCAACCTTAATGGTAGTGTGATTCATAGACCATGGCACTGTGCTGACCACAGGGGAAGATGTGGGGACAGGGATGAATTATGTTGAAGGGAATTTGGGGGTTTGTATATGCTTGCCTGTGCTTTCACAGACCAAAGTTTGCCTCTGCAGGTTGATGTGTGTTACAACCCAGCCCTCAGCAGGGGTAACGAAGGTTCTTGTTGATACATTCCTTGCGGTGGATTAGAGTGAGACAACACAGGTGTGTATAGACATGGCAGTTAAAAATAAATATGAAAATATTTAATTTACATATTCTCTTCCATGCAGTTCTTGCTTTAATCACAATCCATGAATGAAGGTCCTCTGTCCTCACTTCTACCTTCAGAACTGCATTAGCAGCAATCTCAAGGTCACAGTAGCACAGTGAAGAAAAGGAGAGGAATGACACAAATTTTTACTTAATACCTCATCCGCTGCTCCTGAATGCTTTTTTTGCCTCCCTTTTGCAATCTGTAACAGATAATTCTTCTGCCAGTTTTTGACTCTACTACTTTTTTACAGAGAGAGGAAACACTGTTAAACCCTGTTGAAGCGCCAGGATGACTCATCTATTTCATGTGTCTTTACAAACACAGGAATTATTCATAAAACTAGAAAATCCTCAATCCTGTGATAATGAAATCAGCTCAGTCCGAACTCAGCTTATAGGGAAAAAAAAGCAGAACAATATTTACAAAGGAAATAAATCCAATTAATAAAAGGCAGGAAGAAGTACAGGAGGGGAAAGGTACCTGTCATATTTCTTCCAGACCAGGAGCAGAACTGAGATGATTCTGCCATTTCCTAACCCTCACAAAAGAATCCTTACCCCAATATTCAAATATC
>NW_008654429.1:0-920 GCF_000695815.1 Acanthisitta chloris | reverse complement strand
GTGGAAAACATCTTTGGCACAGGGGCCACTTGTAATGCAAACACTAATCATAAAGCAGCCATGTTAATTGGAACCCTATAGACAGGCTGATCAGAGAGGAAAATTGATTAAACCTGTGCTGCCTTGCCAAAATCCTCCTTTCTGCAAGCAGCATTCAGGTAATGCTGCCTTACAGAATGTCTGAAAAAGTTCAGGGAAGTCAGCTAAAACCCAATAGAAGTGCATGTCAGATGGAAGTAAATACCAGCAGCAAAATAAATACTATATGGGAGATCAGCTGGTGTCATCTTTCTATTAATTTCTCTCCAAAAAAATACCTTTTTCCCCACAAAGCAATCACTGCATTCTTAAAGGGATTGTAGACAGCAATGATGGTTGCAAAGAGCCATTTATTCTCCCAAAGATGCTCATAAAGCCTTTCTGTCAGCCCATCTCCCTACACATTTGTCACTGCCTTTTAAAGAAACAAACTGAAAAACATGCAGTTCTTGAAAGTCTGAGTTTGGAGAACAGTTTTAGTTTAAAACACATTATTTGGGTTGTTTCCGACATGCTACTTTAGAAGCACTTTTCTTGCAGAACTTGGTTTAGCAAAAAGGGAAAAAACCACCCCATTTTTCTTTAAAATTTGAAAGGTTTCTCCATGCCCTCCCACCCTTCTAGTGCTCAGTGGAGTGCTTTTGATTTCCACAGACCCCAGCATTTTATAAACCCTTTTACTACCTGCAATAAGTGCAGTGACAAGCTCTTTTTGCCTGCCACAGCCTCATGGCACCTCGTACTAAACTCATTTTAAACAATACTTCCCTCTACTGGGAAAGAAAAATACTGTGATTAGTTTTAAAAGGGAGAGACCAGGATAAGAAGGGTCTTCCTATCTCAAGATGATGGACGATTGAGAGCATGTAGGATGAAGGGCA
>NW_008654428.1:7286-17041 GCF_000695815.1 Acanthisitta chloris | reverse complement strand
AAAAAAAAAAAAAAATACTGCGATTGCTGAATAGATAATTAAATTTCACCATTCAATATTTTATGGGCATTTTTTATTATTACATGGATTAGATATGAAGTAATGCTCTTACACCTATCATGCAGTCTATTTCCAATTAATATTTATATTTCATTTTCAGATACAACTAGCAAATATATGATCTTTTACTACAGATTTCAGAAAAAAAAATGAGCCTGTAAACATTGGTCTGTGACAGGATGAATCACATTTTCATCATTTTGATTTTATGTACCACAAAAGTATCAGCAAAGAATTCCTCTTATCAATAAGAATGAATATATTTTCCAATGACACATTTCTTGCATTTTCTGTTGTATGGAAACAAGTATAATAATTCTATTCCTAATTTTTATTTTTTCATGGACCATTTCTGAAGTGAAGCAGTTGATAACAATATCTTACTGGAGTGCCTTCTTCTTATTTCTCTCTTTTCTTTTTTTTTTCCCCACATCAAAATACACTGCTCTTGTCCTTAATTTTCCTAATCAGCTTTCGAAGCTCACTTCTCTCTTTACAATTTTTTCAAGAATGATTGTGGAAAGTTACATGAAAACCCTGCAACATCATGTTATATTAGAGAGTTTGTGCATCGCAAATGTCTGACTTTGAATGGAAATTAGGAAATAACATCTATTTCCTAAAATTGTGACTTTGTGCTGCTGTGCTAAGAACACTTAGTTACACATTCCTTTATAATTCTTTGACACTCTTACGTTTATAATGACTTCTCTTATACAACAGGATCATTTTGGAATTCAGTGCTTCGCATATTTGGAAAAAGGTACTTGACTTCTGTGAGGTACTGTAGGAATGAGGTCTAAAGTTGTGAGATATGCCATGAGATATGTGGTGAAGGTATTGCCATGAGATATATTTTCCACTGGACAACGAAGCCATAGATATTGGTGCTTGAGCTTCTACTTTTCTGCAGAACCAAGATGAGCTGACAGTGACTGTAATCCTTCAGTATAGAACTCTTTGAGGCTGTCACACAGAAAGGTGACACAGAAAGTGTGTGTGTCACATACACTTCATTAACATCCTGAAACATCTACTTGTAGAAGACTACTTGTAGGATGTAGAAATATTTATGCAGCATTGAATAAACTCTAAGACTACCATATCTATGTAAAGCAAAACATCAGTCTACTCTGGAATCATAAGAAAACACTAAAACACTAGTATTCCACAGAATCACAGAATGGATCAGGTTAGAAGGGACTGCAGTGGATCATCTGGTCCAACCTCTCTGCTCAAGCTTTGTCCAAACACAGCATATGTCCTTTCCACTGAATTATTATGATGTTTATATTATAATGCAATTGATGATAAAGGACAGTTTTCTTTAACTGTGAGAGAGAGAAGACGAAGAAGCAACACTATTTTTCTGAGTTAGGCACTATCATAAAGAGATGACATTTTCACCTGTGGAAATTTCAAAGCCTAGGTGTTTTCAAAAAGAAATTTATTCCTTCATTTTCAAAATGACAAGCAAAAAGTGATATTTCATGGTCATACAAATTCTTCGGAAACATCAGAGTATTGAGAAATAGAATCTGGCATTTGATCTGTATGGAAGATTCTCCTGGACGAAAAATAAAAAAAAGATGAATGAGAAATCAAGAAGTAAGGATGAAGATCTCCTTGGGCTTCACTTATGCTGCATGACTGAAATAACTTCATTGAATTCAACCATTCAAGACAGCATTGAATTCATGTTATATGTTATCAGGAGCCAAACCTCTTGGTTTTATTTCATATTTCAATCTTTTCCATTAAATTCTGGAAGTCAAAATATATGTTTTGATGGGCTTACATCAGGCTGGCAACCAGTCACCTAGTGGGTTTCCCCAGGTCTCAGTTTTAGAGGCAGGAACTGAAGCCTGTCAGAGATCATGGAGCATCTGGACAATGTTCTTAGTCACATGGTTTAGTTGTAGGTACTCCTGCAAAGATCAGGAAGTTGGAGTCAGTGATCCTTATGAGTCCCTTCCAGCTCAACATATTCTATGATTCTGTGATCAAAAATAGGATGATTGATACCTGAGTTCACCTATATTTCTGATGAATTTCATATGTAGATGGATTGGAAATTCTGTCTAAACTCCTTTAATTAAAGAATTATCTCACAAAACACTTTTTTTTTGCCTGCAACCAGGGAAAAGTTCAAACTGAATAATTGATGGACACAAGTTGTTGAGTGTGCTGGTTTGAGCTGAAGTAGAGTTAACTTTCTTCACAGTGGTTAGTATGGGGATATGTTTAGGATTTGAGCAAAACACAGGGTTGACAATGTAGAGATGTTTTTGTTATTGCTGAGCAGAGCTTACACAGAGCCTAGGCCTTTACTGTTTTCCATACTGCCACACTGGCAAGGAAGTTGAGGGTGCATGGGAGATTGGGAGGAAACATAGACAGGACAGGTGACTCAACCTGACCAAAGGGATATTCCATACCATATGTCATCATGCTCAGTATATAAAGTGGGAGGAAGAAGGAGGAAGGGGGGATACGTGCAGTGATGGTGTTTGCCTTCCCAAAAAAATGTTATGTGTGATGGGGCCCTGCCTTCCTGGAGATGGCTGAACACCTGCCTGTCCATGGGATGCAGTGAATGAATTCCTTGTTTTGCTTTGCTTGTGTGTGCAGCTTTTGCTTTCTTTATTATGCTGTCTTTATCTCAGCCCATGAGTTTTTCTAGCTTTTACCTTTCTGATTCTCTCCCCCATCCTTCTGGGGGGGAGTGAGCAAGTGGCTGCATGGTTCTTGGTTGTAAACTGGTATTAAACCATGACTTTGAGGTATAAGTAAGAATTTTTCTATTCAGATGCTTATAATAAAAAATCAAAGATTTCAACATCTGCACACTTCAGTTTGTCAAATTTTGATTTATTGCAATTAAATAGAGCAAGATTATAGTTTACACATAATAGATTACATAATGTAGTCATACCGGCAATATTAGACTGGAATTTACACTGCTAGAATAATGAAATATTCGTTGTTTACAGAAAAATGTCAATAATACTGTTATTACAAAAATATATTTCATTAAGTTAATTGCATATTAGACATGTCACAGAGTAAAAATAGAAAGGAAGGCAAGGTGAAAGTATTTAATTCTTTTCTTAGCCATCAGTATTTATTATAAGCTCATTTATCTTGGCTCAATTTCATACACTTAAATCAGTCTGAGCAAAATTATTAATTGCAGATTTTTGACTTCTATTCTCATTTCTGTGAATCTATTGATTTAAGACATAGATATTCTCTGTCTTTAAAGTATAATTAACAAAATTATCTCTTCTTCTGGTTAAGATTTCTAGACATTTTCTCAAGATTAAGAGCATTATACTTTGTTACTATAATATAATTGTTTTATCTGTAAAGTTTCCAAGTTAAACCTGGCTCATTTTTTAAAAATTTGATTTTATTTGCTTTAATTATAGTTCATGATAATTAGGCTTTATGAGAAATAGCCTAGGATAAACAGCTTTTTATATTTATTAAAGTAATCTCATTTTGTGGTAAAGTTGTACACTGCCTGTTTTATTACAGACAATTGAATATGATGGAGAATGAAAGAGGTGAGCCTTTGCCTAAAAGCAAGGAGTTGCATTTGTATCAAATTTTTGAAATATCTCTACTCATACATGTTTTCACAGATTCTTGCTGTTCAACAGGTAAACTTCTGCTTATCCCACATTGGTTTCGCCCTGTCAGAAATTCTCTGTATCATGATGGCAGAGATGCCTGCCTATCACCCTCAAAGTGTAACAGCTCCAACTCTTTCCTTTTAATATTTCTTTTTATACTTTACATAAGCAGTCTTAGTCTTGTCAGTTTGTCTTTTGACTAGCACTTACTTGGGTGTTTCCTGCTTTTTTTTTTAATATAAAAAATTTTAAAAGAAATTGCAATCTTAACTTTTCTGTATGATGCTGGAGGTACTCTTGTTAAATTTAGCTAATGAGTAAAGCACTAACTCCTGTATCATAGAATCACGGGATGGTTTGGGTTGGAAGGAGGTCATAAAGATCTCTAGTTTCAAACCCCTACCATGGGCAGGGACACCTTTCACTAGACCAGATTTCTCAGAGCCTCATCCAACCTGGTCTTGAGCACTTCTAGAGATGGGGCATCTACAGCTTGTCTGGGAAACCTGTTCCAGTGCCTCATCACCCTCACAGTGACAAATTTCTTCCTGAACTCTAGTCTAAATCTATCCTCTTCTAGTTTAAAACCATTATCCCTTGTCCTGTCACAGCAGACCCTGCTAAAATGTCTGTCCCCATCTTTCTTGTTGGCCCCTTCAGGTACTGGAAGCTTGCTGTAAGGTCTCCCAGGAGCCTTCTCCTTGCCAGGCTGAACAACCACAGTTCTCTCAGCCTTTGCTCAGAGAAGGGGTGTTCTGTTCCTCTGATTATTTTTGTGGTCCTCCTTTGAACCTGCATCCATCTTTTCTGTACTGAAGAATGCAGAGCTGGAAGCAGAACTCAACACAGGACAGAACTAGCTAACTGATATGCATTTTCATTAAGTTTTCTGTAAAGCTAAAGATCTGCTAAAGTGGCAAGGATAGAACTGTCTGCAATGTTAATATCCCTTTGCTCATGTGTACAGAAGAGCTTTAGTATAAAAGTCAAATAATATAGTGTACACTTTCAATACCAAATTAATATTATTGTAAATTAATACTTTCCTGCAGTGTTTGTATATACACACAACATTCATGCATATATATAACAATTCTGTTTCTGTTTTTTTAGCATTCTAGATCATCAATTCATAATTTGTTGAAATCAAGTTATTATTTACATGGATAATCTTTGCAGAAAAAAAAAAAATAAAATCCCTTCAAACCATTTGACTTCATTTTGCCTTTGGGAACAACAGATGTTGCCAAAACCTACATATCAGTGCACAGGTGCATGAAGGTTCTAAGGGTTGAATTCTGTTATTGAGGAAAAGGTATCTAGTTCAAACAGCATTAAGCTGATTATGGAAAGAATATACAGAGTACAAATAGCTGTCCCAGCAAATACAGTCTTTTTATGCAGCAGTTGCAATCCTAAATCTAATGTGATCAAATAGGTTAAATCACAAATAACCCCTGAAGGTACTAAAGAAGCTCACAGAATTTGTCATCAGCTTTTCACCTCCTATCTTCAAGCTCACCTTAGATATTGACATGAATAAAATGGAAGTGTGCTTTTTGTTTCACAGTTAACACCTATTGCATAATCTTGATGCAGCCACTTAAGAACCAAATCTCAGCTCACCTGTGGTTTTCCTATCTTCTGTACAAAAAATTTCCTTCAGTTTGAAGAGCTTTAAGTGTGTTGTTCTCTGGAAGGATAAAGTTATACTTCTAAATCTCGTTCTCAGCCAGTGGCTAAATAACTGTGCTTGATGTCTTTGATCACACCTCTACCCCCAAACATGTCTGCTGATAATATCAGGGTTGCATCACTTCAAATTTCTGAGCTTTGTCAAGCTGTTCTGCCTTCAGTGCTAAAGAGAATGTCTTTCTTAAATTGCTAAGAGTCCTCATGTGCGAGGGCAAAATCCTAACTATGGTATATATTGAGTAACAACTTTAAATATTTGAATTTGTTTCCTTGGTAAGCACTTGTTCCTTTTTAAATTTAGATGTTCTGGATATGTAATTAAGATAGCAATTTTCCCCCTTCAATAAGAAGTTCTAATATAGGAGAGAAACATCAGTTTCTAAGCAATGGAGCAATCTGGAATCTGCATCTTAATTGAACACAAGCTTTTCTATTGTTCTTGCTTAGTCAGTTTTACTACTCTAGCTTTGATGTGCATCTTTCACAATAAGACTAAAGGAACAATTTTTAAGAAAAAAGCTACATATGGTAGAGTACACTGTAATTTAAAAGAAAAAAAAAGAGAGGTAGCTTACATAGCAGGAAGAACACTCAAGGTGACAGAAAATTTTGCATAAAATGTATTGATTCTTGTGGGGTGAAGATGTCACATCTGAGGATATACAAAGTATATGTTGCTTTTGTTCCCCATGATAAGAAGGAATGCAGCTATAGTGTAGCTTAATCTTCTATATATACTCAAATATTCAGTGAGAACACAAACCTGTCACGGGTTTATACTGCTGTAAATTGTACTGGAAAGCCCAATCTAATGCTTGACATCTGTCTTGTAATAGCTCAGTAAAGTCTTTCCAAAATGCAGTATATCATTGCAAAGCTGTAACTACTGTCTTGGGTATTTCTTCCCTTTCTCTGTTACTTCCACACTACATCAATATTTTAATTTATTTTTCAGCAATACCTCCACTTCTCCTTGAAAAGTTTCACTGCTATCTTTTGCTCATCCCTTGCTATAGAAAACCTGAAAACACTCATTTCCTTGTGTGGAACTACATGAAAGACAGCTTACTTAATGTCTTTTATTCCAAAAATAAATGTGATGTTTTTTGCTTCCTGGACCTCTGTCATGGTTTAAACTCAGCTGAAAACTAAGCACCACACAGCCGTTCACTTCGTCAGCCATCCTGGGTTGGATGGGGGAGATATCAGAAGAGTAAAAATGAGAAAACTTGTGGGTTGAGATAGAGAGAGTTTAATAAGGAAAGCAAAATCTGTGCACACAAGGAAAGAAAAACAAGCAATTCATTCACCACTTTCCATGGGCAGGCAGGTGTTCAGCCGTCCCCAGGAGAGCAGGGCTCCATAACATGTAATGGTGACTTGGAAAGACAAATGCCATCACTCTGTGCATCCTCCCTTCCTTCTTATTCCACCAATTTTATAGACTGAGAATGCTGCCATATGGTGTGGGGCATCTCTTTGGTCAATTGGGATCAACCATCTTGTCTGTATCCTCTCCCAGCTCCTTGTGCGCCCCCAGCCCACTCACTGGTGGGTTGGGATAAGAGGTAGAAAAGGCCTTTGACACTGTGCAAGCACTGCTCACTGGAAGCGACAACATTCCTGTGTTTACAGCACAAATGCAAAATGCAGCCTCATACTAGCCGCTGTGAAGAAAATGAGTTCTACCCTGCCAAAATCCATGCAGCCTTCCAGATGCCAGGAGCCCCTGCTACTTCTCCCCAAATTCTTTTGCCTCCTGAGAGCTACAGTGTCCACTCAGGACCTGGCATCAAGCTATGCCTCTCAGGTTCAGAGCATGAAATGCACTGGTCAAACACTGAACTGATACTCATTTGGCAATATTTCTCTGGCTGCATATTAATACTGTCAATGCTGTCTAGTCCCAGGAAAAATGCTTCCTTTGGCACTTCCTTTCTCCCCAAATTCTTTTGCCTCCTGAGAGCTACAGTGTCCACTCAGGACCTGGCATCAAGCTATGCCTCTCAGGTTCAGAGCATGAAATGCACTGGTCAAACACTGAACTGATACTCATTTGGCAATATTTCTCTGGCTGCATATTAATACTGTCAATGCTGTCTAGTCCCAGGAAAAATGCTTCCTTTGGCACTTCCTTCTTCAATCTCTGGCTGCATATTAATACTGTCAATACTGTCTAGTCCCAGGGAAAATGCTTCCTTTGGCACTTCCTCGCGTCCTTCAAATCTCATATATGCACCTGCTCTGCAAAGCACATTTTGTGAATAACATATGCTTTTGCTTCTAGTCAACTTCGAAAGATGCTTTTCTGAGAAACCTACTTATTCTAATCCTGCGTAATTTATTACTGTTCTGGAAAGAATATTTAGAATATTGACTGAAGGCACCTCCATTTGAATGTTTGGAAGCATGTGAACAGAAAAAGGATTTTTCTTTACTTTTTATAGCATAAAAATTTCTTTGCATTAAAATATTTATCAGTTATTTGTGTCCATTTAAACAAACCTATTAAAAAGAAAATGTAAATTTTTTAAGGAAATTATTTAATTACTAGTTATTAAGCATAAAAGTATGGACATGAATCTGTCTTACTTGGTTGATAGAAAACCCATTGTAAAAAAGGAGTAGAATATCCCAGGGGAATAATTCCTTTAGGTTCCTCTTGTTTCTTAACCATTTCCAAACAATTGGACAGAGTTAAAGACTGATGAACAGGCTCAGTGGAAATCTGATGGAACTCTGCAGAGTACTTCTTACTTGCCTCCTGTGAGGGAATATCTACTTCTAAAAGCAAGAAGAGACAAAAGTAAAATTAATTCTAAGATAAGGTATTAAGTCTTCCACTTTTTTTCAGACTGTCATTCAGGGATCCTGAGAGAGAGAGTCCAGCATTCTCTCCCTGAGCACAGCTGTTCAACTGTATAGGAACTAACTCTTCCATATTATTATAGACTTGTTAACAAGTACAAAAGTTAAATATCTTTTTTCTCTGGCTGTAAGCATTACAGTGACTCATTAAAGTTAATCAGGTACTATTGTAGACATGATTATCTATGAGTGAACATGAATGATGAATGAATAAAAATGCATACAGTAGAATACATACGAAGTTAGTTGCTGCACTAAGACACACAGGAAAAAGAAAGGGAAATTAAAAGTTTTCTCAGGAGTTGTGCCTTCTTTGGATTGTTTATTCTCATGAAAAAATAAAAATAAATCAAAAATAATACCTCTGCAAAATCTTAGACCTTCTATTTCCAATACTTCCTTTTCTGTTTTCTGCAGTTCAAATAAATTGTTTTACACCCAAGCTTTGACTTTACAAATTTTTTTCACCCAGAGGATTTGAATTAGAATTTGCCTAACTCCTATCAGCATTCTAGCTAGAGGTTTATTACTCCAAGCCAGTTTCTGCTCAAGCAGTGACGAACCACCTGTGGGAATAGATCAGACAAATATGAATCCCAGCCAGCTGTGACTACAGCAGGCAAATTGCTGCTTCATTGGAATAGCAGACCTTTATTTATTTATCCTGAATTATAAGACAAGGATTTTAGAAAATAAAATTAAAGCTGTTATCTGCAAGGCCAATCTCTCCCAGAAGAATATGTTCAAACAGTATAGAAAAAGCTTACTTAAAATAATACTATATCTCTCAAAATTAACCTTCATCTGTGCAGACTGACAATCAAATGTTACTTGGAATTGTAATCCAAGTAGTATAAAAAGGAAAAAATATCCTTGGAGAAGGAAATCATCAAACCTTTAAAATAAATGTTCCAGACAGGAGAAAGAGGATTTAATGCAAGATTAACGTACATCATATTAAATGAATTCTTGCCATATACAATCTCATGGACAAAAGGTTTATTTTAACACTTTTATCCACTTTGGAATAGGCCATTGTAATATTTTAACATTCTAAAAATGGGCTCTTACAGTGTTAATATGCATAAAATGAGCGGGCTTTTCAACATGTGTTCTGAAATATTTACAAAATTCCCCTATTAAATTTTTATATTGTGTTCTGAAATATTCTACATAGTGTATTCAAAAATCCTGGTATATTTTGTTTCATTCTAATTTTAGATCTCTATGGAGTGCTTTTGGATGGAAAACTCCTATAGATCTTTTTGCTGAAGATAGAAAATATTGTATTGATCTTTATATATAACAAATTATGCTGAAAATTTCTAGTTGCATATAAAGGTTACTTCATCTATTTTTACAGATATGTCGTGGTTTAACCCCAGCCAGCAGCCAAGAACCATGCACCCACTCACTCACTCCCCCACCAGCGGGACAGGGAAGAGACTTGGAAGGATTAAAGGGAGAAAACTCATGGGTTGAGATAAGGACAGC
>NW_008654428.1:5609-6985 GCF_000695815.1 Acanthisitta chloris | reverse complement strand
GGAAAGCAGCAAAGGCCTTGACTCCGTGCAAGCTCCGCTCAGCAATAACAAAAACATCCCTGCATTATCAACTCTGTACTCCGCACCAAACCCAAACATAGCCCCATACTAGCCTCTATGAAGAAAGTTAACTCTACTTCAGCTCAAACCAGCACAAGATACTTCAATTTTAGGCAGAATATGAAATAAAATATCCAAAATAATTGCTAATAACTTACAGAAAAAAATAAATTGAAAGCTCTAGAGAGCAGACCTTGGCCTATTCAGGGATCTGCATGGTAGACTACCATGGAAAAATCCCTGGACGAGACTGGGGTCCAAGAAAATTGGTTAGTATTCAAGGATCACCTCCTCATAGCTCCGAAACGATGCATCCCAGCAAAGAGAAAGTCAGGCAAAGACCTATGTGGATGAACAAGGAGCTCTCAGACAAAGTCAAACAGAATAATGAAGCCTATAGATGGTGGAAGCAAGGACAGAAAACCTGGGCAGAATGCAGAGAAATTGTCCAAGTAGCCAGGGATCAGAATAGAAAAGAAAAAGCCCTGATTGGATTAAATATGATCAGGGTATAAAGGGGAACAATGAAAGTTTCTATATATACGTCGGTGATAAAAGGAAGAGTAAGTAAAATGTGAGCCCTCAAAGAGGAGACTTGGTGAACTGGGATATGGAGAAGGCTGAAGTACTCAATGAATTTTTTGCCTCAGTCATCACAGACAAGTGCTCCAACCACACTATATGAGTCACAGAAGGCAAAGGCAGGGACTGAAGAACCAGGAGAAGATCATATTTGACACCATCTAAGACCTAATGAGGTGTATCCACATGTTCTGAGGAAACTTGTGAAAGAAGTGGCTAAGCAACCTGGCCTAGTGAAATGTGTCTCTCTGCTCATGACAGACAGGTTAGAAATGGAGAATCTTTAAGGTCCCTTTGAACCTAAATAATTCTATGATTCTCTATGAATCACAATTTTCTACAGAATCTTTCTTTCCCAATGCACATACATGTTTTGTTCTTTGAATTTTTTTCTTTTTTTCTTTCTTTTTAAATTAAAAAGCTAAGTGAAAGAAGCTCAATCCTGCACCCAGAACAGCATTTTTTTATTGTAGCTATTATACATGACTGCAAAATAAATGATAACTTCTCTGCCATGTTTTATTATGATTTCTAGGCAGAACCACTAATCATTTTCCACCTTATCTTTTCAACCTGACAACCTCTTGTTTTTTCTTTTCTTTTTCTTTTTTTTTTTTTTTAATACTCTTCTTGCTCTTTGGCTGTATCAAAGAACTAGACATAACACCACAGACCAATGCTGAGCAGGACAAGTTCAGAGCAAATAATGTACCTATGTGTATGGAAGAAAGAGT
>NW_008654428.1:0-5518 GCF_000695815.1 Acanthisitta chloris | reverse complement strand
TCAGCAGGACACAAATGCACACGCCTGGCATCGACACCTTGCAGAAGACACACAGGACAGCCCCTGGTGAGCAGCCCAGGGTCACCCTGCCCTGACACCTCTCCCACCACATGGGCACAGTGTCACTCACTGCCAGCACCTCCCTGTACAAGACAGCCATACGTGTGCAGGTGTGTTGTGTGCTCAGCATCGTTAGAGACATGGCAAATGACTCTACCTCACTTGTAGTGAGGGAGAATTTGAGCTGATCTGTTGTGTTTCTTAATCAAAACCATGAAGCCATCCTCTCTCTGCACAGAAGACCATGTTCCTGGGCTAGAAGGCTGGTGAATATTTAGAACCAAGGAATGTGTTTTTTAAAACTGATAGTAGAATGCAAAATGAATCACAGACCACAGGCAAAAAGGTTTGAAAGAGGGATGAAGCTGTATGAGCCATTTGGAAATAAAATGTACTGGCGGAAGGTACAGAAAGGAGGAATTTCTTGATCATGTGGAATTATGACACCCAGTAATTTGTTCTGCAGTGATAATGCCCAGAAAGTAGTGGTAGAAATTAAGACTTCCCCAAACAGTATAAAAGACACTAACCTTTTCTCTGGTGAAGGGAATGGATGCTATAGAAATTGTTTGGGTTGAACAAGAAAAGGCCTCAACAGCTTTTAGAAATCAGGAGACTGTTACTCCTACAGAGATTGCAAGTTACACCTGACAACCTCTTTTTTTTTTTTTTTGGAATAGTGTTCTTGCTCTTTGGCTGTACTACTCCTGCACCAGAGCAAAAATACAGCTGGGATCCTCACGAAGGAACTTGACAACTGCTCTCCTCCTCATGTTTCTGGAGAAGGCAACACCAGTAACTGTGTTTCTTGAACACAGAATGTGGAGTCTCACTCTGCCTTTCCTACAGTGCCACAAACAGTTTTCAAGAGGAAAAAAATAATTCTTATTTTCTACCTCACTGTCATTTTTAAAATTACTGAATACCAAAGCATTCAGTGGATTACTATTCACAAACATGTACCTGCTCCTCGGGCAGAACAAATCGAGTAATTTCTGTTTCTGCTTGAGCCTTTGGCACGCAGACAAAAACATTTTTTATTCATCAGTGGTAAAAAGCTACAGCTATTTGACTTTAAACACAGATGTGCTTCCGGGCTCTCTTCCGGGAAGTCTGTGTCACCCAGGCCTTAGATCGATATGTTTGCCTGCAAAGTCACCCTTTTGGAACATTTTTTATTCATCAGTGGTAAAAAGCTACAGCTATTTGACTTTAAACACAGATGTGCTTCCGGGCTCTCTTCCGGGAAGTCTGTGTCACCCAGGCCTTAGATCGATATGTTTGCCTGCAAAGTCACCCTTTTGGTCTGTAATTTTTCATTTTGACACAAGCCATGCCTTTTGGTCAAACTTCAGCAGTCCATTAAATTCCAGGCATAATGGAAATGGGAATCACATTACTGTAGCCATGTGAAGAGTTCCATAGTTTGGGGTTTATTTACTCATGGGTCAATTTACTCTGCCATAACTTTGGGACTCAGACAATACTGCAAATACTGTTCTTCTGCCTCATCTGAGCTCACTGCTCCTCCCTGGTTTGTCGGTGGTCTCACCGACAGTTGCAGCTTTATAAAACACTGTGGCTGAAAATACCTCAGTTTATCTCAAATTTTGGTCCTATATTGATTAAACCAAAATTCTCCTTCACATGTTTGAGACAAAATATGAACAGGACTTACCTGCAATGCTCTGGTTCCCTAAGGTCTAAAATAATCCACTGAAATAATCCACTTCTTTCTTGCATATTCTTTGACTTTGCACCATTCTTAGCCAAGATATAGTTCTGTGGCAATAGGTCACACGGATTCCAAACTTCCATAATTTCTGTGAGGAAGCAGTGAAAAACATACTTTCACAATACCTTTGTTTTTCCTTAAAAACAAAGGGAAATCATTATAAGGGCTGTTCCAAAGATGTCTAAAACCCTAAGAATGGTGAATTCTGTACACTGACTTTTTATCCTCTGTTATGGGTGCTATAGGTCTAGAGTTTTTGAACTCTTCTGTAGAGAGACACCCATATCTTGTATAGATACTTCATTAGTGATATATGTCTAAATTTTATTGATTTGCTGGTTTTATTGTTGTTATGGTCATTACTGTTGTTATTATTATTAACATTATTATCATTATTCAGGGACATTTAATATGGTTACGAGCCAATTGTACAAGCATTTTGTTTAGTTTTAACTTTTCAAGTTGGAATAAAAATTATACTATTATACATTTTTTAAAGATGAGCACTGAGAATAATTAAAATTCACAGATTTTTGTCCCTGGCATCTGTCAGAATACTATTCCAGCTTTTTTTTTTTTTTTACACAGGTTTTGGTGTTTATCTTCTTCACCCTTGTAAAGGATATTTTCAATCTGAGGAGTTAGCTTAGGGGTTAGGAAGCTCCCTTTGCAAAACTGTTAGTATTTCCCCAATGGGAAGTTAGGCCTCAGGAAGGGAGAAAGTTTCTAATGCTCATATGAGTTGGTGTCATTTGAATCAATGTTGTAAAAAGGTGGAATTGGCATGGGAGAGGAGGACATTAAAGAATTCTACTTACCAGCATTGGGTGGCCTCTCATTTCTTTCCAGTTTCAATATCATATCTTCATCCTCATATTCCTTATGTAACAACCTTTAAGCTCATTTTTCCCCATTGTCCTATCACACGTGATTCTGCCTGAAAAACACCACTTGCTGCAACTCATCTGCCAAAGTCATCACTCATTTTATGAATCCATCAAAATAAACCAAAAAATTATTTTGCATATTCTGCCAATTTTCTGAATACCCAAATATATAATTTTTTTACCAAAAAATAATAGTTGCCCATTCTATTGGCTAGATATTACTTGGAGAAGATCAGAAAAGTGAAAAGCAGGCTATAATCAATTTATAGGAAATCACAGGGTTTAATACAGAAAGGCAAAAATATTTAGGTGAGTTCATTTCCCACTTTAATATTTTATTAATTCATATAAATTGTTTTATACTTGTATAAATGCACACACAGTTATTTTCTTTATTCCTATTTAAACATTATATTGCTTGCTCTTTTCTTCTTCCTGCTCACCCATCTGACTGGTGGATATCACAGTCTATCTGTATAAAAAAATTTGAGGTAGGACTTTGCAATTATTTTCTGATCATCATTAAGCAACAAAAGTACTTTTAAAATCAGTAGAACCCCTTGAAATATACTTACTGCACCCTCAAACAAATGAAGCAATCAAGTTAAAAAATTGCAAATTATCTTAAAAGACAAAGATAATAGTATGTCTGATTTACACTGGTCTGTATATTTCTTTAATAATTTATATCCTTAAAATCACTGAGGTCTTTTTAAGTTTTAAAGCAGACTATTCCATTCATAATGAATGAGAGGGAACTAATGATGGCATTTACAGGAATGTGACATTTACTCATAAGAATTATTATTAATATGAGTCAGAATAAAAATATGTTATCCTCCCCTCCAAGTAGCTTACAATTCTTTTGATTTTGTATAATATTCACATGAGTGTATTGCAACTTA
Source organism: Acanthisitta chloris (assembly GCF_000695815.1). NCBI lineage: Eukaryota > Metazoa > Chordata > Aves > Passeriformes > Acanthisittidae > Acanthisitta > Acanthisitta chloris. Next base: position 1,931 of record NW_008654428.1, on the reverse strand, counting down.
AAACTAAAGAAATTATCGGCTGAGGCTCTCTGGTCCTCAAGAAAAGTATAGAGCACAAGTTAAAGTGAATCTCTCTAGATCAAAACCGTAAGTGTTAGAAGTACCTTTCCCTGCTCATGTAAGCAAACAAAAACAAACAACCAAACAAAACCCCCAAACCAAACAAACAAATGAAAAACCCCATAGAAATATTTATGGAGTTTAAGTTAGAAGTATGAAAATCAAGTTTGCCCTACAGTTAAAATTTTGGGGTATCTGAGTACACCAGATGTGCCTGTGCCTCAGTTCATGCCCACTACACAGAAGTCATCATTTCCCTGGGAGGTCAAGGTACTCCCTAACTACTCTCTCACAGATGAATCAATAGAATGATTTGAGACACTAGATGAATGTCAGGTGAGGTGACTTGCAGGAGCATGATTAGTTCTGGCGAGAGCTTTCCAGGCAAGAACTTGGGACTGTCCAGGGAATTCCTCCAGCTGACTGCTGCTGTGCCTAGACGAACTCGTAGCCACTACCCACATGAAGACAATAAATCCTACAATGAATGAATGAGACAGAGATATCATTATAACCAATTTTCCTAGCCTGGATTTTGCTTGGTGTTGTTTTAAGTTACTGTACATTTTCCTTCAGAAGTAATTTGTAAAAGAATATAAAAATATTTTTTTTAAAAAGTATCAAAAAAAGTTCTTACTTCTGAGACACTTACTCTGACCTGTATATTTATTCTGTATTTTAAATAGAAAGCTAGATGAGGGAAAATATGATTGAATTGAACTTCAGTGAAAAATCATAAGAGGATACAGTTCTCAAGCAGAAAGCGTCAGTAGTGGGAGATAAAAAGCGAAGTTTATGCCACAGGTGACATTCTCTTTCACAAATGTAGAAATTAAAATTTATACCTGTCTATATTTGTATGATATATTTGTATGATATATCCACTTACTGCAGCCCAAAAGACTAATACAGGTGCTGGCATTTGTGACATCTTTTCCATTAAAACTGAATTTTACGGAAAACGAAGATACCTTTTTCCCCCTGTGTGTAAATCTATTCAAACTTCTGTGTGTAAATCTATTCAAACTGTGTGTAAATCTATTCAAACTTCTATTATTTCTCTCATAAACCATTGTTCTGCCAAGAATTTTGTGTAACTACAGTAGTAATATAAACATGTTTGAAATTTTTTTGATTTTGACAGTACTTGACTAAAAATGGTTGCTGAAATCTCTTGCTGAAGAGAAGAAATAATCAAATGGATCTGGGCTCAGGCTGAAAAATACTTGACAGTTCTCAGTATTCCAGTTCCCAAAACTGAATAAAAACAGTCCTCAGTATATATATCTTCTCCGTAGCACAGTTTGTCAGCATTTCTGATAAGAATGTGGTTCTGTAGAAAAAGGTTGCTATTTGTTGGGAGGTTTTGGTTATTGCTGTTGTTGTTGTTGGGGGAGGGGAGAGGTGGTTTGGGTGTTTTTTTGGTTGGCTGGGTTTGGTTTTTTTTTGTTTTGGTTCGGGTTTTTTATATTAAAAGCAGAGAATACTTAAAGTCTTGGGAAAAAGAGTTTTATAGAGCTAATGATAAAAATAATTCTTGTTTTATTTAACCTTCATGCAATATTTTCTTTGTGTGTAATTTTCTACATCCAAAATAAACATTAAAAAGCAGTTAGTGCTTTTAGCTGTAAAAGCCGATGCCACATGTAAGTATGGATACTTTTCAGGAGAAAGTTTTTCTGGGCATGAATACATAAATAATTCAAAGACCCTTCAATGCCTGCTCTTAAACAGGTCTGAATATGTAAATTCTGCATGTTTTCCATCTAAATCTGTGTATCGGGGGATATTTGTATGTGCCTAAGGATTTTAAAGATATATTTTAAATTCTACTTTTCTGAATATTTCTATATAGGACAGTTGCATCTTTC
>NW_008654427.1:6332-12401 GCF_000695815.1 Acanthisitta chloris | reverse complement strand
GGAGCTCCTACCAAACCCTAACATTACACACACTCAGTTTTCTTAATTCGCATGGCAGACTCTGCCATCAACTGTGCCAGAAGTCAGGCTCTCTGCTCTCTGATTTCCAGGGCTCAGAAGTAGCAAGATTTACACAAAGAGGCTCTTAAGCCTGTAGCAACAAAGAAATACTATACTCATTGCCAAAAAATCTTAATTCCACAACTTTAAAAAAAAAAGCCCTCTACATTAGGCATGACCTAAACATTAGATCTATGTGCTTCACTGAATAGGCATAAAGAGAGCATGCACTTATTAAAGGCACTGCCAATCATGATCAGAGACATGTATTGCTAGCTGAAGAATCTCTACTAGTTCTTAGCGAATCTTCTATGGGTTCTCTACTAGTTCTATATTCTCTTGGCACAACCAAGCACTAAGCTCCAGCAGTAATTATAATGAAGTTATTACCTAGAGTAGTGCCCCAAAATAGCCTGTTGTTTACTGCATCTCAAAATTCCTGTAGAAAAGTCATTCTAAGCAAGTGTCAGTGTTTCCATGGAAAAGTGTATTGAGTGAAGTTTAAACCTCTGAGAACTTAGCATCACAACAATCAGTTTACCCACACTGTTTGTCAGGAGAAATGGCCAGACACATGTTGATTTTTGTCTAGAACATGAAAACAGGGAGAAAACATCTGTAAATCTTTAGCTGCCACCCTCTATTCTGTGTATAGTACATATAAAGACAGAACCCACCGCTCTTGAAGTCATCAGTGGGACACAAGCACAATGATCAAAGACTTTTTGTATGCAATGATCCATTCCATTAATTCTTAATGCATTTGATTTTAATAATTTTTAAAAGTATTACAAGAAACAATGTCAGTCCAGCTGACCTAGGAAATCTGATTTGAAAAACTCTCCCTAAGAATTAGGCTGAAATTTTGCCCATGCTCTATTAACTTGTATTCTGTCAGCAAATGCTAGCTTGACCTAAAATGGATTGCTGTGAATCAAACACCAAACTAAGTAAATATGGGAACTTCCAAAAACTGTTTAAAGTAGGCTTCGTATCATCAGAAAAAGTTAGTATTTTAATCCATGACTCCTGCCTGGTCTACTACTAATGAAAGATTCACTAAATTATCTTTGTAAAGGTCAAAATGCTAATTAGGACATTCTCTTCAATGATAGATCAGAGATGTGGAACAAATGATTAGATCAGCTTTTTCTAGAGTTCAATTATCCTTCTCATCAGTTTAAAAACATAATAAGATTCAAAATAAAAGCTAAATTTTGTATATTAAATATTTCTTCTTTTTTAGTTGGATAGAAAATTATCTCGGAAGGTTTGAGTTGACACTTTAGTTAAATTCATGTACATTTTTACATGTACCATTAGCATTTACTTATTAGCTGTAATGCAATAATTGGTTATAAAATGATATAAGATATATCCTTCAAGTTAATAAGTGTACTAATAATCTAAGCTATATGCATTTACATAAAATACATCTTTCTAAGCTAGAAAAAAATACAGCAATATAAGAAAGCAGACAAAAATATAAAGGAATTGAAATGACAAAAATAGATTTTCCCTGTTCAATCAAACTTTTATAAATTAATCAGCTAAGAATTTATAGATATAATGAGCCATCTATATTCTTCAAACAAACAATGACTGGATACCTCAGCAAACTGGAATACTAGCATTTCTCTTTCTTATTTGCCACACTACTGTAAGTTTTGTCATATATAGAAGATGTGTACTATTGGACAAGAAATAAATCTCTTGAATTCCAAAACTGCCGAACACTCATAATAAACACTGCAAATATCTTTGCCTTAATTAAAACACCATTTAATACAAAATATTATTATACAGTATTTTCAGTAAAATGGCAGGAAAACAGAAGCAGGTTCTTTTACTGATACTTCCCAGCTCACCTTCAGGTACAAAACCAAACTATATATACCCACTAGAAAATTGCCACGAGCTATAAGGATGTTGTGCACTTAGCTAATGTGCTTCTGATAACAGGCAGTGTGAAAAAACTTCCCAAGAAGTTTTTATCAATAGTACAGGATTAAATTGTCAAGCCATGTCACAAAAAAAAGAAGTCAAACTATGATGTAGCCTGGACTGTGTAGTAATAGGCTCATCTATCATCAGCTGAGAATTTATTCAAGTTCTCATTTTTCAAGTCTCCCAAGTATGATGAGATATCCAGGTATTAGTGCAGCTGATAATGAAAGATGATTAATTCATGTTTTCATGTTTCTTAATAATTGCAGGATACTGAGTCAAAAGACATATTCATACAGATTTCACAAGTTTGGTCTTCTATGTATATATATAAAATATGCAAATTTTGCAATGATTTTATTTAACAGGGACATGCTTTCCCTTACATCTGAGACAAATGAAACATTTAAAAACTGGATGAAACCTCCTTATAATTATTTTTCTTAATGGAGTTGTATTGGTTAATCTCTGGCTAGGACTTCGTGAAATGATGCTAAATGTGCATTTAGCAAATAGAATCATAAGAATCATTTAGGTTGGAAGTTCCCTGAGTCCAACCATTAACCCAGCACTACCAAGTCCACCAAAAAAACATGTCCTTAAGTGCAAGATCTACAAAGCTTTTAAATATCTCCAGGTTTACATTAAATAAAGAAACTTGTCAGTAAAAATTTCTACCTTATTCTGAAAATGCATTGGTTTATCAAAAGAAGTTAATAGCCTAAAAGCCCAATCACAGAGGAAATGTCTACACTCAACAGCTAATATGGCAAGAATATGTCTTGGTTTAATGTATTTTAGTAGGTATAATGTATTTTATTTAATCTCTGTGTGGGCTGCAGCCCTGACTGAGAATGCTTATGACTGCAGCTGCTCCCAGAAAGAAGCGACATATTCACCCCATGCCCAGGATGAGGACAACCCATAGCCCAGCTGCCTGTGAGCCAAGACCCAGCCTCATAAAGCTTCATGAAGCATGCTTTTGGCCCAGCTGACTGAAAAAAGCCCTGCTGTCAAGCTGTGATATATTACATAAACTAAAGATAAGATTGTGCAATAGTCAAGGACTCCAGGAAAAAGTGAAAAGTGCCAATAAATGTGCAGGAAATTGGAAGACCTCTCTATTCTGCTCTGGTGAGACCCCATCTGGAGTTCTGCATTCAGCTCTGGGGTCCCCAGCACAGGAAGGACATCTACCTGTTAGAGTGAGTCTAGAGGAGGTCATCAAGTTGATTAGAGGAATAGAGCACCTTTCCCATGAGGAAAGGCTGAGAGAATTGGGATTGTTCAGTCTCAAAAGAGGAGGATTAAGAGTGATCTAATTGCAGAAGGGAGCCTACAAGAAAGGTGAAGAGAGACTATTTACAAAGGTCTGTAGTGATGAGACAAGGGGGATTGGCTTCAAACTGAAAGAGAGTAGGTTTAGATAGATATTAGGAAGAAATTCTTTACTGTGAGGGTGGTGAGACACTGGAACAGGTTGCCCAGAGCAGCAGTGGATGCCCCATCCCTGGAAGTTTTCAAGGCCAGGTTGGATGGAGCTCTGAGCAACCTGGTCTAATGAAAGGTGTCCATGTCCACAGCAGGGGGTTTGGAACTAGGTTGTGTTTAAGGTCTTTTTCAACCCAGGCCACTCTACAATTCTATGATAAGACAGCAACTCAGCAGGACAAAGGATCTGTATACACCAAGGAGCAACAGAGCTCACCTGCCTGCCATGAGCTGCATGTAGTGTTTCACCAGGTGCCTACACCAGAAGTAATAAATATACAAGTGCTTAGCCTATTTTATTAGTCCAGGTAACATGCTATGCAAATTAGTCCAGAAATAATTGCCGTGTAAACATAACTTTTACATATTCCTCATTCTACAGAGTAAAATGTTGCCAAAAAAAGATAGATAATAAAGGAATACTCTATCTATGGCAAGGAATAGGAGCTCTTCAAAGGGATTGCATGACAACTTGTTATTTAATCTCTGAATCTGTGTAGACAAAGTAGGATCAAACTTAATTCATTTCAAAAAGTAACAGAATCTTTACATACCTTAAATTGCATACAAGCCATTTAATAGGTATTCTGTGTAGTCTGGAACATAAAACTGATGGCAAGATGTAAACTTCCAGGCATTATATCACTAGCCCAGGGCAGAAGTAGTTTTATGAACTGAACATTGAGCAGAAGTATGTCACAGCTGTGCCAAATGAATGATCTCTGAGAAGATTTACAGATGCTGGAGTAGAAATGCTAAAACTAAAAAAAAAGACAGGCAAACATTCTTGATATGACAGGTTATACTAACTCCTCATGTTTGCCATAGCTACTCATGTGTTTTCTAAGCCAAATGTGAGGTGCCTCCAGTGTAATAGAACTTTCTCTCAATAACTCATGCTTCTATAACTTAAATCAATTTTCTTCCCACATTCTGTCAACATGTCTTGAGGCCTAGAAATTCAGTCTTTAACGACTAGTGTTGTCAGACATTGATAGCAAATATCTGCTAGGTGGATAGAAAACATCAATATCATTTCGCTGGAACCAATCAAGAAAAGAACAGAATTTGGTTTTGATTGTCCTGAAGACATCTGTGGAAAAAGAAACCAGAAACCAAAGCTATCCATTGATTGTGCAGCAGGTGTATGACAGGGTACCTTCTGCTATCCTCTTCTGCTGACCATTTAATCTATATGCTCATGATTTTCTTCCCCTGGAAACCAAAACATCATGGAAAATGTTGTGCACATGCAATCAGGAAGCAACTATAGTTTTCAGAAACTGCTTTACCATCAGCAATACTCCCAGATCCTACAGGTGAGAGAGACAGAGAAATACTAAGCTGCTTTTTGGCAAAGATAGGTTCCACAGTGTTAAACCAGCTTTGCTTTAATCATCTAAATCTTGTTAAACTTAGATACCTTGAATAGCCTAAACATTACATGTAACCACCAGCCACCTCCCCATTAAAGTTTTGTAGCTAAGAAAAGGTTTGCAGCCGACAAATACCTAAAAAAGCCTATCCACCAGGTTGAACTCAAAGTTCAAGGACGATATCAATTTGAAAAAATACACTTCAATGTTCTTAAGAAAAACTTGAGAACTACACAGAATCAGATAAAGGGTCTATCACATTTCCATATGTTTCCTCAGTAAAATCTAACAAGGGGTGCCAAGGGAAAAACAAAAGTTAGCAGGAATATCTTATGTTTCTGATTAAAGTGTTCTTTACCTCCAATTATTTTCATTTTAGTAAGTTCTTCCATACCAGGAGTAGTCTCTTTCACTTAGCAAGTCACTGTGGATTACTCTTGCATGTATTTGTCCCAACTCAATTTTCATCAATTTAAGCATTCCTGTCATGCTGTTGCAATGAGTTGCACAGACCTCTTGTACATAGAGAACCACCTCTTGCATATTTTGAATCAGGTCTGACTAGTTTCTTTTGAATTTCACTGCTTGCATTGGAAGGGAATGTGGACAATTAATCCCTATTTCCTAATGCCAATTATGATTTTGTAGACCTTTATGTTATTCTCTCGAATACCAAGTCATCTCTTTTACAGCCCTAGCCTATTCAATATTTCCTCCTATAGAACACATACTTTACCTTTGTTCAAGCACCTTTGCCAGCTTCCTCTGAATATTTTTCAGTTTAATTATTCTCTTTTAGAGGTGAAGTATTCAGAATATGGAGAACTTCCACACTTTCATATTCAAGATATGGACAAACTAGGAATTCTACAGTGTATTGAGAATGTTCGCTGTATTTCTTTTTATGAAGCATTGGTAAGTCATATTTGATTTTCTCTTCTGTCTGCCTCTGTGCATGAAGCTGACATTTTCATAGAATTTTATTTCATAACATCAAGATCTTGCTTCTGAGTAGTAACAGGCTGCTTAGAGTTTTACATATCCTTCGTATGTAAAATCAGGATTGGTCTTCCCCATGTGTATCACATTTATACACACTGAATTTCATGTGCCATTTATTGCACAGCCACTTGGTATTATAAGGTGCTTTGACAATTTTTCATAGTCAGCACTTGTCCTTAGACTCCTCAATAAC
>NW_008654427.1:229-6306 GCF_000695815.1 Acanthisitta chloris | reverse complement strand
CCTGACTATTTATGAACGTGTTTCACCACAAGCCCCTTTGGAACTCTGATAGTGATATTCCTCACTTGTGAGACATGCCCTTTATTCCTAATCCCTCTATCTGGTACATTAAAAATATTCAACCAATCAAGTGAAGAAAAAGTAGGAATAGCAGAATAACAGCAACATATTTGGAAAGAAATAGTTAACTAAACATAAAGAACATGACTTATGCTTCCATGGGAAATATTATTTTGGTTTCTATGGGTCTGACCAAAGATACTGAAAGATTTTTATGAAGTCATGAGTTCCTAGTGCTAAAAAGACTTTCAAAATACATCTTAGCATAGAAACTCCATGTTATTTCTGTAGCACTGAAAACATCTCTGGTATAGTCAGCACTTAAGCAATCTGATCTGTGTCAGATGAATGCTGTAAAAGTATGAGTGCTTTTGCTATGAAGCCTGTGTCCCTATTATACTGCTGTATATAGAAAATTTACAGCTCTTCTTATATCTACATAATCTTAATGCCTCATAAACCAAGGCCTTGGAGCAAAAGTAATTTAGTAGCTACAGGGTTTGCCTAAACAGAGATGCTTACAACTGATTATATTAACTGTTTAATTGAACACATTTGCCTGATTGAGTAAAACAATTGTGTCAACGTTTTTACTAATTGTGTGAGTTTCCACGTTTGTTTCACTGCCCTTCCTTGAGCTAGCTATAGCTGATAGCAGTGATTCATTTTGTTGCTTATGAAGCTGTGATAACAAGCAGATGAACTGACTTTCACATTTTCATCTGCATAGATGGAGAAATAAAATGGACTTCCTTTTCTACTTTCAACTCAAAACTAGAACTCTCCGATTCAAAATCGGCATTGTCATCCTGCAATACCTGTGAGCATGAGAATGAGAAGGAAATGCTATGCAGGTTGCAGAGGAATAATTTTCACCATTTTGAAGAGCACAGAAGACACTCATAGATCAGTGGAAGACATTTTCTCATCCTTCAGACTATCCTGTTTCGTTTTTTTTATTCTTTTCTTCAGTTTCCATTGGGATGAGATCAAGAGCTCTTAACAAATTTTTAGGGAAAAAAGGCAGACCAGGAGGATGACACTTTATGCAGCATATTCAGTGCCTTCTGTCCAAGTCCTGACAAAACAGAGTGGAAGTCAAACCTTTTATTTTCACAACCAGCCATAACTAAATGGTTTCTCATACCTTAACAGTCTTATAAGCAATAACTAACTACTGCATAGATGACTAGCCTGCAGAAAAAAAAAAACAAAAAAGAGGTTCTTTGTATCTCTCCCATTGGAAAGAGCCACACTCAGAAAATGGAATTAGTAAGGTTTGGTATATTTCATTAAATGCATATTAACTAAGACAAACTTTTTACTCCATAGTGCAGATACATGAACAGCTACATCATAGGTGTAATGCAAAAGTTCAGTTCTCTCTTCCTATGCTTATTTAATTGGCATACAAAGAAGCAGTTTGCTATACCCTAGGAGAGCTCCCCTATTTCACCATTTTTGAAATGAGTAGCTGAGTTTTGTCTTTCCTGTCTTGACAAGAAAAATCTCTCTAAAATTCCGTTTGTAAAAGTTGCATTTATGATGCAACAAAAAATCTTTTTTCATAAGTTATATGTAATGAAAATGCTTTATGTGAGAACATTTCAGACTTGTTCTCCTTTCTTTTAACCTATGTCAAATAATAGAATTGCCATTCACAACAGCTTCTTATTTCTTTATGGAAAAAAGAGAAAATATCCATTTTAGAAAGTTGCTGCCACCACATATTCCCTGCAAAAACCAGCTGAAGTAGTTACTTCACAATTAAGTAAATCCTGTTTCTGAATCAAAACTCAGGTAAGGCAGTCAGACTGCAAGTGTAGACAAATAATTTTTGAATGTAGGCAGCTTTTTTTTTAACAGTTTATGCTTATTAACATATGATTTATTTGATCGTACTTCACTTTTTTGTAGCAGAAAATTGAATGTTTTTAATATATATGTCAACACATGTTGCTCTGTTTGAAAACCACAATTTCTGCAATATTCTTTCTAATCTTACTGATTATGTTACCTCCCGCATTGGTGACGGAATTCATCTACATTTATTATACTAAGATTTTTCTAGCATAGAATATTCTAAATAAATAAGCAAAGTCAGTAACTCATGCCACTGCTGCAAATGTACTATTAAAAGTGAGCCAGTTCCTTGAATTCATCTACAATATAGAACAAATGAAAAATGATTAAAATTATGCTCAGGGCAATGTCAATTACTTGTTCACCATGTGACAATGAAACCTTGGTTAAAATTTGAGGGGTTTAATGAAATACATTAGCAATTCAGCTGTAAGCTCTTCTCTGCATTATTTCTGCAGTCTTCTTTTTCCTTTGTGACACAGATCAGGACCTGAGACAGGGAGACACGTGGTTTTCACTTAGTCAGAAGGCAGGTTTTCTTGGTGAAACACCACCTTTTCCTTATTTTTTTATTTGTTTGCTTATTGAAACTCAGAATACTGCACAAGAAAAGTGACAGGTATTTCTCACCCCATGCAAAACCAGAAGAAAAGGAAAAAAAAAACAAACCCAACAACCCACAGACATGACTACTCCCACAACCTGTCTAGTTTATCAGACTGCCCATATCTCAGATCTTCTCCATCTTATGACACACAAAATGAACTCATCTTTTTCTCACTTTTCTTTTTCTTACTTTTTATTTGGCTTTCAAATTCCCAAGCCTTCCTACTGAAATATTAACTTAATGACCCTTCCAACCCAGACCATTCTATGATTCTATGATTTGCTTTGGACAATGCACACTTAACTGCTTTGGGTGCACAGAAATTAATCCATTAATTTTCTGCATGTTAATAAACTTAATTCAGCCACCAGTTGAAATTTTAGGTGACAGAACTGAACATTCACCCATGTCCTCATTTAAGATGTTGACTGGGCTCTCACACCAACCCAACTTCCACATTAGCAGAGCTTTGATTCCAAGCAGATCCAATGTCCTGACAGTTGTTTGGACAGGAATATCCACAATAACATGGCTCAGAATAGATGTAATTTTCATAGCTTGTTTCCTAACTTTTTCTCTAGCAGGTATGAGAGAATACCACATCTTGAGAAGGGTTTTAACTTTCCTTCTCAGTCATGAGCACAATGTCATCTGACATACTCCAAAAACTACTGTGAAGCTAATGCAAGCGTAGCAGCAAGATGTGCAGTATTTACTGCACAGACACTCAATGTTATATATAATCCAAAAGGCACTAATAAACAAGAGAGGAGTTGTGGATGCTCCATCCCTGGAAGCATTCAAGACCAGGTTGGATACCCTGTCCGTGGCAGGATGTTGAAACTAGATAATCTTTAAGGTCAATATTGATAAGGTTAATTTCATCAAAAATGGGAGGCTCAAATATAAGAGGTAAATATTGTGTTCTTCTTTTAGATTCTTTGTGTGGGTAAGTAAATTTTAGCCTTCAAAAAACAAAGGGTTGCCTATCTGAAAAAAAAGAAAAAGGAATATCTTTCCAATAATTTTTCACTTTTTTTTTTTTTTACTTTCCTCTCATTAATTCCTTCATCCATGAGAGTAAGAATCTTGCCTAAAACACTCTCACTTGCTATATCCTGATCATCATCACCAGCATCAGAATTTTTCTGCTCCAGTGGTACCTTCTCCTATATTCCAATACCGTATTTGGACAAGTATGAGCTGCCTCAAAGGCCAGAATAACTACTAATAAAGTTGAGCTACTGAAATCCTCCAGAAAGTAGCTCGTTCCATACACCTTTCTGTCCATGTCAGCAAGCCTGAATGAAAATATAGATGCTCTGGCTTTACAAGGAAAGCAATATATTTTCTCAGTTACATCTTCCCAGTATTTTAGACAAGGGACATAATTTCTCTGAACAGCCTTTTCTCCCTTTTATTCATTGCATCATTTTACTGGATAGTATTCAAAATACCAAATTCTATGTTTCCTGATAGCCCATTCTTTTCAGGACAATGACCTGTTGGAGTGAGTCCAGAGGAGGTCACCAAGTAGATCAGAGAGATAGAGCACCTTATGAGGAAAGGCCGAGAGAATTGGGATTGTTCAGCCTGAAAAAATGAAGGCTTCACAGGGTGACCTAATTGCAAGAGAGTAGGTTTAGATTGGATACCAGGAAGAAATTCTTCCCTGTGAAGGTGGTGAGAGACTGGAACAGGTTACCCAGAGAAGTTGTGGATGCCCCACCCCTGGGAGTGTTCAAGGCTAGATTGATTGGAGCTCTGAGCAACCTGGTCTAGTGGAAGATGTCCCTGCCCACAGCAGAGGGTTTGAAACTAGATTATGTTTAAGGTCCCTTTCAACACAGGCCATTCTATGATTCTATAAAATATGGATCTTAGAATGACTATCCTCTAAAAGTCATAGAAGAGTATAATATTTTACAACAAATTTTAACTGTATTTTCTGTTGTAGGCTATGAATATCTGTGTTTGAACATCAGTTCTTGTCATCCTATTTTTTAAAAACAGGTTTTTTTAATAATGCAAAATATGTCAACTTTGCAATTACTGAACAATTTTCCCTATTAGATTTCCAAACTCTTGTATCAGTTGTCCCTTGAACACGGGAAAGCTCACCATGATTATAGCAATTTTCAGCCATGTAAACTACAGAAAATGACCTGCATGGTCTACTAAAAATGGCTTATGTGTATATCATTATATAGGCATATATCTATATCATTTTATTTTCCCATTTACTTTCTCAGCACTGCCTGAGAATGTCTCTATGTTTTGCAGAAGGGAAATTATCTCAGGAAGAATTTCTGCAGAGTTGTTTTTATATCACAATAAACAAAACACGTGTTTGTTTCATGAATCTAAAAGACCCCAACAAAACACAAATACAATCTCTTTGTAGTTGGTAGGCAAGTGATCAACTGCTAGCAGTGACAAAATATCAGACTTACTACCCAAGATATGTTCTAGAAAATCTAACATAAAGTAATACTTAATCCTTAATCAATGGACTGTAAAATTGCTAGGCTGTTTCCAATGTTATCTTAGTCTACACTTACCTTACTACTTTCCCTTTCTCTCCTTTCCCATTTGCAGACCCTTGCATCTCTGATTCAATGATCACTTCCTCAGTCTTCTTCATTACCCACTGCATTCCCCTACTCATTGTGCACATCATTTCTTGTTCTTTCAGACTTCAATTTCAAGGCAGCTAGTCCACAAATAGAAAATTTCTCCAGAAATACTTATTCAAAACACATGGAACTTCTCTGTATACATATGCAGGCTTCTCTGTTCAAAAACCCTTTCCACTCCCCATATGTAGTTTTTTCAAAGTCAACCCTGTGTTTGTCTACAGAGAGAAGACATTAAAAATTACTTCTGGTGAGTACTGCTTGCAAGAATTGCTGGCTTGCAAGAAATTTTAAAAGCTTAGTTTCTTCCTAGTACAGAGGAACACCTGCACTATACTAAGCAGAGTTTCTCCTAGTCACTTTGTTTCAAGCCTCAACTGCTTGACAAAATGAACAACAAAATCACATGCAAAGAGCATTATGGGAAGTCCTGTTACCACCTGTTTTGAAATCAGTGAGAAGTATTTTTCATAAAGAAATTACTGGGAAAAAAATGTGACTTTGGGTCCAAACGTAGTCATAGCACCATTTTTTATTAAGTAGATTAAAAGTGTATGTGTCTGTAAAGATGCTATTAGCTATTTGTTTGAAAAGATGTGTGTCAGGCAAAACAGTGCAGCAGCACCAAAGCTATGCCTACTTCAGTGTTTAAGGCCACACTAAATAGAGGTGATATTCCTCTTAAGATCTTATACCCAGCTGAATCTTACATTACAAGTTAGATGAATTTCAGTGACTGAAAGCATTCATTCATTTGACATGATCTTTCATGTCATGGACTTGGAATTTACTCGCACATTGCAAATTCTCAGGTCTTTGTCACCCATTAGTACAGTCAAACCTGAAAGTACATACATGGATGTTTTTTCTCTTCTGTAGTAGCACAGGGGAAGAAATATTTGTACTGACTC